>NW_025110675.1:11912-76615 GCF_011392965.1 Frieseomelitta varia
AGAATAAAATTCTCAAATAAAATAAAATTCTTAATAATAATTATTATTCTTTCAGAGAATAAAATTCTGAAATAAAATAAAATTCTTAATAATTATTATTGTTATTTCAGAGAATAAAATTCTTAAATGGAATAAAATTCTCAATAATAATTATTATTATTTCAAAGAATAAAATTCTTAAATAAAATAAAATTCTTAATAATAATTATTATTCTTTCAGAGAATAAAATTCTCAAATAAAATAAAATTCTTAATAATAATTATTATTCTTTCAGAGAATAAAATTCTGAAATAAAATAAAATTCTTAATAATTATTATTGTTATTTCAGAGAATGAAATTCTTAATAATAATTATTATTCTTTCAAAGAATAAAATTCTGAAATAAACTAAAATTCTTAATAATAATTATTATTCTTTTAGAGAATAAAATTCTCAAATAAAATAAAATTCTTAATAATTATTATTATTATTTTCGCTTGTAAACAAACTTTCGTAGATTGTACGAATACGAATAATATATTAATGATGTTGAACATGCTCTGAATTCTATCGATAAAAGTAATATATCCCAGTGGACGTGCAGAAATTTACACTGGGACGTATCGTCTTGAAAGGGTTGAGGTAACACCCCCGAATGAGCGTGCAGAGAAGAAAGTGACGCAGGTTGAACGTAAAAGAAAAAAACGCGAGATATGTTCAACGACAGAAGCTGTGGCCGCATAAACTCTCGCGGTAACGGGAACTGGTCGGTTTGCAGGCCGCAACGAACGATCCGGCCGGCAGCATTCGCGCTAAATAATCATAACTCAGAGAGACATTTGTAACGCCAGCTACTCGCCCGTATTTATCGCTGTTGTTGGACGGTTTGTTGCAGCAATAACGGTAATGGGCCAGCTCGGCCAGCCGCCCAACCCCTCGAAACCGCCCCGGCGACCCTCGAATCCGCCGGCTACCCCTCGCCGAGAGCGATTTATCCTCGGGTAATTAGCGCGGGTAATAATTAATGCCGCCGCGCATTGTGCTAATTATCATCGGAGAACCTTTTAAGAAATGAAAGAACATTCGAAATAAAACAAAGAGGCCGCGACAAAGGGTGAGCAAGAGGCTGCAGGTGGAGGGTATAAGGTAGTCGAAAGAACGTTGGGGAACGGGGCCGAAAGGGGGCGAGAGAGTTAGAGAGATAAATAGGATAGTAGAAAGATATTTACAATCCCGGGAACGAGTCTCTGTAATACGTGGTAATGAGTGAGAGAATACTGCTGGAATGCAACGGTCTTGGGATGCAAGTGTGGTTGTAATCGAGATTTTTAGACACAAGAAGCAAACTACGTTTTTTTTTTTTCTCTGGTTATTGTTGAGTTTTGAATTTATGGAGCGATATCAACGCTTTTGCTAGTCAGTTTGCTACGAAAATTTTTATGAGTTGTTATATGTAATAACAAAAAAAGAAAAAAAAAGAAGAAAAGAGAGATCAAACTGTAACAGTATAGTAGGATCTAGACTTTTATTGCCTTTTTTTTGTCATTTGAGTAACAAGTAACTCATAAAAATTGTGCGTAATTTCTTTTCTCAAGAAATTGAAATTGACAAAAGTGCAATTTTTATGAGTTATCTTTATTATTCAAATACAACAACAAATCCTTGGTCTCACTGTTTCACATGTCTTTCGTTTTTTAACATCTTTAGCGCAACCATTCACACATTGGAACAACGTTTCAAGTGTTATCTTACCCTTGGAACCATCTCTCATTTCACCCTAAACCCTTCTACCACCGCTCGCAAATGTACACACACGCTCAAACTCCAATCAAAGACTCGAGAAATCTTACTCGTCCTAATGCTCGACGTAGCTGAAGTATCGTCCTTAAAGTATCAGCCCTTGGTTCACATCTGCTGGACACCGACTCCAGTCTACACTCCCCGAGTCGAACAAATAAAAAGAAAACACCTCTTGATAGCGATAAAGCGGGGCAAAAGAGGACTGGAAGGTGTACGGATGTGGAGAACGTAGAAATGTAGCAAGTGGTCGGGAGAGGTCGTGCCTACGTGATGTTTGCGCGCTTATATGTATATTCCAGGGCTGGATAAGGGGCTGCTGGTGTACGTATACGGCCAGGTAGCGTATGGAACTGTGAAATGTGTGTACGTGTGCCCCCCCCCCCCATACAAACGACAGGCAACGGAGCCAAGCAGCTATCCATCAGGGTGCTTTTGTCGCCCTAATGAGAGCTTGAATTATTCAGCTTAGAGAACGCCCCTCTCTTCGAGGACCCCTTCCTACCTTTTCCACCTCCTCCCCTTCTTCGCGACTCCGCTCGCACATGTTGGAAAACTTGAGAATTCCTCCGTTCATTCCCGGTACGTAGGTTAATGTGCATTCTTAGGGCCGATTTCGCGGTGTTTTCCACGGACTCGAGAGTCGGAACGATCTTTGTAGCTTTCAGCAAGAAGGTAGACTGGATTAATTCAGTTCTCTTCTGATGGTGTTCTTTCACTTTGATACGTTGCAACATGGCACTAGATCATTGGGAAGCTATACGTAGCTACGGTTGAGATTTTTGTTATCGCATTTTTAATTCTAAACGTTCGTTAGAGAATTTAATTTACAGAAGATAAATTTGTAAATGAAGTGATTGAATTCTTAAACATTTGTAGCTTTCTTGAAAATAATATTAATCGAATTATAATCCACCAGCGTGAATTTTTAAGAATAAAGTTATGATCATTAAGATTGGAATCTTTAATTAATCATTATTGACGATTTTTTGACGAATTTCATGTGCTTGTATTCAAGCGTCATTCAAATAAAATATTTGAAAAATGACTATTTAAATAACATGTTTTATTTGACTTTATGTTATCTTAAAATAAATTCTGTCTTAGTTTGTTTGAACAAGAAAATGATTTTTCTCTAAATTATTTAATTATTTGTGTGTCAAATAAAATAATTTCTTATTTTGTCTTATATCTGTTTCTTCAAATAATTTTCGAAATAGTTTTTAATTCTATTTTACAACCTTCACCTTATTTGTTACTTTATTTCAATGAATTAACTCAAATCAAAGATTATTTGTAAGAAATCTTTGATCTGTACCCAAGATGAAGTTACTTTTCCTAAGTTATTCTTCAAATAAAAATAATAAATTAGTGGAAATAATTCGTTAAATTATTATTTTTTATTTCAAATAATAGATTGGTTTGTATGTACCTATAATTTTTCACATTAATAGTAAATTGTTCCATGTGCTTTTCTAAAATTTGCAATGGTGCTGCGAAATTTGCATTAATGTTTTTTATAAAAAAATTTTACTACTAATTCTTAAATTCGATGTTTATTCAAGTTTCAAGCTCCAAATAATATTAATAACTACTATTTGACAACAATGATTTAATGATTAAAATTTGTAAAAGAAAATTTTTACGTAAAATTATCCATTACATAATAGTCTAATGCTTGCGAATGCTCAATATAAATTAATATTTTTGAAGATACAATCTAAAAAATAGGATTTTGGTAGAAAATTGTTTTATATATTAAATATTCTATTTTGAATATTTTATATATATTTTGTACAATTTGATACTTAAAAATATCCTATAAACATATAAAACTCTACAATCTATTAGCAATAAACAAATTAAAAACGTATTAAATTCATCTAACTTTTATTAAAGAATAGATTAATTTTGCCATTCATTAATACTGAAACAAATCGATTGCTCGAAACTTAACAACGATTGTCGCGAACCGTTTCTTATGCCAATCATTGGAAACAAGAAGAAATCGTAAAGAGTGAAATAGGGCAAAATTCCAGTTAACCAAGCCTTCCATTATGCGCGGGTTAAATCGACCAACTCGAAAAGCTCCAATCAAAAGCGTATCAACGAGAAAGCAACTTTTTCAATTCTCTCCCACCCTCTCATCCTATATATAACCGAAGTTAGTTTCACAGTTTAATCCCGGCCTTCGAAATCATTTCTTAAATCGGGAAGCCCGTGCTGTTCGCAGCGCGAACAAGCACACGCAAAAGTCCCATGAAAAATTCACGGTCCATCAACCGGTGAGCATTTTTGAGCGCGAAGGTCGCATCCCTATTAAATCTAACGAAGAGATTTTTTTCCTCAGGTCGGACCACGGTCTGTCAACTAATTTCCCCGGCGATTTTAAAATCATGGCCAGAGCACGGCGATTCATCCGCGCATTGCCGCGTCCTTTTCAAAACTGGAACGTGCACCATAAATGCTTGAACGGCCCCAAGACGTCGTTTTAGCTCGCGGAACGTATAAATACTGAGCCTTTGCCTTAGCGCGACCTCTTTCGTATATAAGTTCTCCAGCGGGTATTGCACACGTTCCTGGCTGCCTATGCAAAGCTCATTTCCTCGGAGATAATTGCACTGTGATATCGTGAAACTCATCGTTTTTGTGCCAGTGAGAGAAAGAGAGGTGAAAGGAGGCTGGGCTGGCACACTCGAGGCGAGGAACCTCGGTTTTATTAAAGTTCCTTGCACGTTGGGATGCCTTACTTTTATGCTGCCGTTTCACGGCGAAAGCTTGCTACGTAAGTCGATAAACTTCCCGGTAACTAACCGACATTCCAGATTTACACGTGCCATGCCTCACGTCGAATCGCGTTCGTATCCTACTTTTAAACACTAGACCTACCAAAGCGGTCAAAATGGCTAATTTATAATTCTCTATGGAAATTTACACATATATACAGCAGTGTATTTTATACTCGAGTGACTCTTAATAAAATATATTAATAGAAGCTTTCCTTTATATTGAATTATTAACTTTTTCGTCGGTAGTTCTAGTGTTAATGGGACAGGCATTGAAATTGTGCCTTAATTGAAGATTTCTATTTCAGAGATATCGAAATACACGGATACATTAACATTTTATGGAATAACAGTCAAGAAAAATTGATGTGCCGGTAATCAATCTCTTTTGTGTTCGAATATGATGAGTTTTCAAAAACTTTAACGCATCTTGCGTCTGGCAAGGTAGGTAAATAATGCTTATAATGATAAAAATACATAAATGGAAATAATCTCTGAACTCACAAGAATACATATTGTATTTCAGTAAAAATAATAAGAACAGTCGTAATGAAAGTGGCTGCATGTAAATTTTTACGCATGACACAGATTAATATAACAAATGGTAAATGTACTTACCGGCTATTTAACGAATCTCGTCAGTGTAATTTTTAATATGTCCGAATGATCAATAGCGTTACGTCGGACGCAATGGTTCAGCCGAGGAGCGTAAACTGGTTGCAATCTTTTGTCGAGGTCCTGCAGAGGTTGTTGCAGGTTGGAGCGCCTTCAAGGTACGATTGGCCGCGCGCGAAGACATTATGTCACTGCGTGTTCGCGATGTTAACTAGAAGTTCAAAAAAATAGAGAAATTTTATAATAGTGGAGAGTAAACTTTATAATGGAGAGTGTACAAGCTTTCATATACATATATATGTTACGAAAAAAAAAATTAGATATATATACTATATTACGTAATATATATATTACGAAAAATTACTTAAATTTTTAAAAACACATTTCTTTACGCCTGTAAAGTGTCTAAAAACAAGAAATTATAAATTTTGACCACTTTGGTAATTCTAGTGTTCAAAGGAAATGAAGGGCACACACGTGTAAATATATATTTCGCAAAGTATCAGAGCAGAAAAATACTTACAGAACGAAACACTCACGAGAAAAATAGACATTTTACGGAGATAGAACGCCGATGACATATTCACGAGTATCCTATTTATTATCCTGTTCCCCGCCTTTTTATGCCTTTCGTCCGCAAGTCCCAGCCAATCATTTTAAATCGTGGTAACGATTTGATTTGCTTAGAGCAGATCAGGTGAGTTGAGACATTTACTGAACAATACATATAAACCCCTCCTGGAGGATACCAAACATAACAAACGGCTCGCGCGTCGGTAGTCGAAAATGAAAACAATAAGTAAAAGACGTTAGGGCTTTTTGTCGGCATGAAAACAGAGCCGCTGCCCTTGGCTCGTTATAATTAAAATACGATAATAAATACAAAATATTCACAATAATAATTTTATAATTTAATTATTAATAATTTTATAATTTAATAATTATTAAATAAAATACAATAATAATTTTTTTCTGTGACCAGTAATTATTAACATAGATAGATATTTATTTTCATTGTATATCCTCTCGGAAATTTGCAATTCCTTTACATTTCTTAATTACATTTTCTTATCTATAATTTATACTTTCATAACTCTTCATACCATTGGCATTTATTACATTCAAAGAATTATTGATGTATATAATATAGAGTGAAACTGAAAGGCTTGAGAAAAATGACAAAAATTTAATTTCAAATGATAATTACAAAATTGAGAAAGGAATATGTTAAGAAATAAAAATCCATTCAGTTTCAAAAAGTGAATAATTAATTGAACGCGGAATTTCATACGTTCTTAAATTTTTAAGGAAATGAAATTTGTTCTATTTGTTAAATATTATAATAAATACTTTACTTTTGTTATAACACACGTTCGAAATGATGTTACATACCGGCAATAATAATCGGTATTATTTTTCATAATTTTGCAGTTATTACGAGTTTTCCTTCGATATCACATAATATTCATCTTCAAAACTATGAGATTTCTTCCGAATTTCTTTCTTGAGAACAGATAATATCAATTAATATAAATAGAGAGGAAATAATTAAAAGTGGATAAAAATTTATCTTGCAAAGTGGCTAGAATATCAATGCGATTGAGATATCTGTTTCTAGTCATATTTTAAAAGTTTCTACAAATTCCATGGAGTGTCAAGCATTTATTAAAAATTTATAGAGAACTTAAACGACACAGGTATATTTCTTGTTATATTTCAGTTTCAATCTGGAAAGTCACTTGGAAGGATTAATAGTAAAGAAATCTTAGCAGAATTAATAGGAGAGAAAAATTAATTATTAATTACATTTATGAAGTAATATTTCTATAATTGTGATTAATACACGTATTATTAATATTTGTTTTATGATTAATATTTTTTTTACATTTTTGTTTTTTTTCTTTTATTCAAATAGTTGTGAATAGTAGTGTACACATGGAGCGTGCAATTATTTATTAAAAAACACGGATTTTCAATTCGCTAATACACATTACACAAATTCTACGTACACGTGTTTCAGCACATAACCAGGTATTAATATTAACTCGAGAGATTCGTTTCTTTCGTAGAAAGCGAAGAAATGTACCTTGTAATTTAAGATCTCTTTGATAAATTGCTTCTAGGCGTTCCCTGTTTGTCGCGTTAATTAATAATTATTTGCAGAATCCCGAGTTTATTTCTCAAAACGGTGCTTCTTTATTTAACGAACAAACTTTATAGTTTGCTTGTTTCGCCTTTAACTGTGTTAATTATCCGTGCTTTTAATTAGTGTAACTCAATTGAAATTGTTTGATATTTTCTTTTGGATTGACGTTCTATCCCCTATCTAAAATTAAAATTCAGTATTTAATGAAATTTTGCGATACGTTTATAAACGTGTTTGGTGAAATTTGGTTGTGCAATCGCAAGAATATTTAATCTATAATACGATCGTATAATCGGTTCGAGCGTTTTCCACGGTCACATAAAATTAAATCCTATACTTTCGTTTATTTTGTTAATTGTCAATTATATTTGCCAAAACAGAGCAGAAAATTTTAAACAGAGGAAAGACATTTGAAAGATATTTATGTACCTAGTAATAACATTCATCAAGGAAATCAATACAATTTTATTAAAGTTATAATACGTCACAATAAAATATAAAAATATTTTAATTGAAACAACAGCGATTACTTTGTGTATAACTTTTGAAGCAAATGAATTAACGTGTTCGGGAACATATGCGCCTCGCGGTTTCCAGAGGGTTTACCCTTAAATAATCGCTTGGGGTTGCCAGAGACCAAATATTTAAAAACATACATTACGCACTGCGCCTTCAAATAGAATTTTTGCCCGGAGCTATTCGTTAATCAATGAAACAAATTATCACGTTCCTTTAATACAATTAAAAATTAGAAAAAAACATTCTATGAAGATTTGCAAAGAATTTTAAGTACGAATTCTAACGTTTCTTGATTGTTACATTACCATTCCATTTATCGAATTTTTATATTATTTAAAAAATAATTGCTCATATATATTATAAGTATATTAATTGTTGGATAATTCGTATTATTAATTATATTAATATTTTCAATCATTTTTAATAGTACGTTTATTATATTTATTTATTAATTATTATTAATATTATTATGCGTGGATCTAAACGTGCTTTACGTAAATTACATAGAAATTAGAATTTACAAAGTTACATTGTATTTTGAATTTTGCAGATTCAAATTATTATTATTTCTTGATTGTTAAATTACTTTTCCACTTATCGAATTTTTATATTATTTAAAAAATAATTTCTCATATATAAGTGTATTATAATATTAATTGTTGGATGCATTTATTCATATTATTAATTACATTAATATTTTCAATTATTTTTAAATAATATATTTATTAAATTTATTTATTAATTATTATTAACATTATTATGCGTAGATCTAAACGTGCTTCACGTAAATTACATAGAAATTAGAATTTACAAAGTTACATTGTATTTTGAATTCTGCAGATTCAAATTATTATTATAGCTTAATATAACATCATATCAATTTAAAATTATAGCCTCGCGGTATCAAGTTTAAAATTATTATGTTCCCGGATCGCTCCAAAACCCGTCGTAAACAATCACTTTCCCGACTGGCTCGCCACTCAGTAACCACACGCAACTCTCACCCTCGGAATCTGCGATCGGCGGTGTAAGAAAATCGTCAAACCGGAGACACCCGGCGAATTTATCAAATTTCTGTCTCAGTCGTAACGATCCGGGCGGCTTGAGCGGAGGGAGGGAGGCACGCACAGCGAGAACAGACGTCGAAGCTAAGGGTTGGCGGCCGTGGGTGGGTGCGCGAAAGGCGGACGGGCCGCTACATCCGCAAAGCTATTATAACCGCTCGAGCGAATCTCTATTAAAACGTGTTTACACTGGCTTAGGGGTTGACTCAGGCCGCCCCTCCTGGTCCTTGGTTTCAGCCAACTCCGCTCCTTCGTACCATCCCTGCAGAGAGTCGTTCGTCTGTGTACGCGCGTTCCTACCACGAGGTGGACGGCGGTGTGTGAGTGGCCGGGGCCACACGCCAACACCAGCGCACCAGTAATGCCTATCTAATTGTCGCGTGTATGAATAGTGAATCCCGAAGCACTCGAGGCTATGAGCTGGATCCGAGCTAACATAAGGGGAGAGCCATATGAGCTAATCTATATTATGATAGCCCGAGCCGCGGGCACCTCCACCCTAAACCCCGTCTCTGTCCTCCTCCTCCTCCTCCTCCTCCTCCTCCTCCTCCTTCTCCTCCCCTCCCAAGGGCCTGGTCGTCGTGTGTGCTTCACCGCCCGATGCCTTCAAGAGTCTGTCCATGACGGGGTCGGCCGCTTTTCCACCCTAACGGCGCGGCGGCTTTATTATTACCTAACCACAGTGCCGCGCTCTCCCTGACGAGGTTACTTCGCCGCGGATCCTCGCGCGCGCGCTTGCACTCTTTCTTCAAATATGTAAGCCTGGTCGTTCGACTTCGCCCTACTTTGCTCAATAAGTAATCGTTTTGTAATAGGATGACGGTGAAACGGGTGGTGGTTGTTCGTCGGGAATCGTTCTTTCAAGTTTGCTCCATTCTTTGCGCTTGATAATGAGATCGCCGTTCTGACACATTTGACCTCCGAACGGATAGAATTACTTACTTTATACGCCGTCTGAAGTTTGTGCGATGGAATACTGAAAAGTTAGAGAAAGAGATATGAGTGAATATAAACTGATATTGGTTAGACAAAATTACAAGACACTCGGTTTATTTCTTTATTCTTACGATTGTACACACACACACACACACACACAGCTTACTTACGGTATTAATAAATTATTTCATTTCTTCGAGGAAAAATAGGTACTAACGAGTGAAAAAGAAACATTGAATTACTTATATGTAACACGAAACATTTTATTCCTTATTGGTTTGTAATTTCTTTATTCAATAATTTTGTAATTTCGTTAATATTAATTTTAAATATAGTTAATATTAATTTTAAATATAGTTAATATTAATTTTAAATATAATTAATATTAATTTCGTTAAAATTAATTTTAAATATAGTTAATATTAATTTTAAATATAGTTTTCCGCCTTGATAAAATGACTCAGTCATCTTCGCTGTTATCTAATAACTTTCTCTAATGTTTAGTAATATCTTTTTTCTCTGAAATAAATAAATTAATATTATAAGTAAATGATAGATTTTCATTTCTGTGTCTGATTCATAATTAAATAATAATTGATAATAATTGTAATGTCTTGTAATTGTGTTCCCCGTCAGCTAATATTTACATTTTTTTCTCTAACTGTCCTGTTGTATGTGTCTTTGACTAGTTCAACACTTTGTTTACTCTGAAGGTATACTCTGGAAATTTTATAGTACGCAATATATAAATATGTGTTCTCCTTTCAAATGTGTATGTCGAATATGTCGGAGTGTCTTATAATTTCTTATAATTTTGTCATGTGTGAAACGGTGATTGGAGATTGATAATTCTTTCTGGCAGAAGTAATGAATAATTTTACTTTTAACAACGTTTAGAATGCAATTTATATATTTTGGAATTTGTTTAATAATTTACTTGATTTTTTGAAAGTAAAAGTGCAAACTTATTTAAAAGATTTTCCGAACATATTTACACTTGAAAAGTCTTTTATACAATGATAATCAATTAAAATCGAATGCCAATTCATATTTTCACACTCTATGAGTTTAAATTTAAAAATGCAATACTAAAAGAAGCATTTATATTGTGTCCAGAGAAGCATAAATATCGTACAATTTTATTATAGTATGATAAACTATGGCAAGAAAGAGTCTATAAAATATTGAATAAATAGATGTTCTTTCAGACGAAATTCTTAAAAATTTGAATATTTATAGCTTTTTCTAAAATAATATCAATCAAATTTTGATATATTTTATCATATATTTTCAAGTTTGATATATTTTATTGTAAAATAATGTTATAATCATTACAATTAAAATATTTAGTTTATTTTGGTTGATAATTTGTTTCTTATATAAATAATAAATTATTTTTTCTTTTTTGTAAATATATGAACAACTACATTTTTGATTTTAATGAAAAGTGTATTCGAATTCAATGTTCATTTATATTTCGTTATAGCACATAATATATTATAACTATTTATAACGAGACAATTGATAAAACATCGATTATATTAAAGTATAAAACTTAAAGTATTAAACTGATATTTCATAAACATTGGTTAACAATAATTTTAGTCATTAAATTCTGACTATTTCCAGCTATTTCATATTCGATATAATAACAAATCAACTTAATACATATTAAATTCTTGTGATTTTTACTCGTTTCGCCTATATGACGGAGTGTTTAATTTTTATAAAATATTATTACAATAGTTACAATAAAAGTGCAACGAAAATTTATTTTATAATATTATTTAAAACACTTTTATTTCGTATTAAAATACTTGTAAAAATAGAAACACGCTTGTAAAATCCGTTGATTCAGTATATCTGCCGCATTTTTTTCTTATATCAAAATTCTTCTTAAGACAAGTTGCACTATTTCAAAGAAAATTATATTCTAAAATTCCATACGGACTTTCGAACAAATATTCCCATCGTTTATTGTTTGTTACGAAGCACCCGTTTAACAAACGTCACAGTCTTCAAAACAGTATTTCGCTGATATTTGCGTGAAATCCACCAATCCACTGAAACCAGTGCAGCGTCATTAAAAATGATGTCGCTGTCAGTTAAGCATCCCCTTAACATCGTTCCTCTTGTCTTTGCATTCGACAAAGAGCCTCGAAGTGTCGTAAGCTTCTGTTAATTTATCACGACGGAAGTCGAGGGTTGGAGTTGCTCGTCGTAATATCACCCCGCTCATCCTTTTCTTGCCACCGGGGCCATCGTCTTCCCTCTTCCTTCCTTTGCGCTTCCGGCCGATGCAAGCATTCTATTTTATATACAAAAGACCTAATAGCGGTAAACGTTTCAGAGGGTGCTCGCTAATGTTCCGACTGCTATTAAGGCGCGTACACACGTGACACGTGGCCACCAGTGGCAGAAGAATGAAAGAATAAGGTGTTGAGATAAAATGCTGCTGATACGCTAGAGCAAAGGGATGAAATGTCGCGTTTTATATATTATATTGTATTCTCTGTTACGCATGTATGCGTGAAGTAGGATGAGACGAGAAAGAATCAAAAGTAGTAGAGGAAATATTTGCATTTCTGTATTTGAAAATGATACTATAAATTGTTTATTTATTATTCGAACAGCGATTTTTTTTCGATTGCTTTCCAATTTGAATAAAAACATGCCAGCTTTTTCATCTAACTAAGAGTGTCAAGTTTCCGAAAGTCTCAAGAATGTACTATTGTGCACAAAGTAATATTCGTTTTGAAATAACAATATAAATGTATTTAAAAATTTTTTGAAACTTTATATTAGAATTGAAATTATATATAATATCTGTAATTATAGTATCATGTTATTAATTATAATACTATAATTATATTATAAATAATTTGTAATTAATTTATATTATAATTAGGTACATATAAATTTGATAATATCTAAAACAGCATTATGAAAAAATTTTAGAAAGTTTCATATAATTTTTTTTATTGATATAAATTTTTATTTATAAATAAGGTTCTTGTTAAAACAATAAAGGTCAATCTCAATAAAAATATGAGACATATTAACTTTCGCGAATCCACTTAATTTTACACTGTACTTTAAATTTTCTGGAAACTAACAGTTCTAACTTATACTTATTTTGGAGTATAATCGCTATTTAAACATGTAACAAAATGTATCTTCATCAATCACGAATACGCATAACTTTTTTCTAAATGCATTTATGGAAAATTAAAAGGTACAAATTGTATAAAATGCACATAGTTGTATAAAATATCAAAAATATAGCACACATCATTTAATAAGTGGATACAGTTTCCTACCTAGATTTCATTAATCATATACATAAAAATCTGCACGAATATCTGCAGCTTATACATAATCATTATTGCACAGTATTCTTTAAATCATCGTCTTCTGCAATGTGCCATTCTCTTAAAAACTCTTTCGAGTTCGTAAAAAGATAGTAATCGTTCGAAGCCAAGTATTGTTATAATTCGAAGGAGAATTGTTTTTGAACATATTTATGTATATTTATTTTATTATAATATAATGATATTAGTAGATTATGAATCTTCATGTAAATTCATATTTTTATTAATAGAATTTAAAAAATGGAGCGCAAATAGAAAACATGTTTTGCATTATAAATATTACTTTATTTTTAATATCTATTTTCGTATATTGCGTGTATTTTATGCATTTTTGTATTCTTCAGTTTTCTACAAAATATATAAAAATCCGCGGTCTAGTTATTAATTTATTATACATACATGGACGTTATTAATTGATATATTATTTGCACAGTATTTATTTCACATATTTTACTATTACATTTATATATTTTATTATTGCAATATTTATTTATATATATTATATAATATATTATATATATTATTTATATTTATATATATTATATTATATATTATACAATATTTTTTATTACAAACTAATTTTATTCGTTTATTATACATACACAGGCATTGAATTGAAGATATATAGAATACACAGGACAATGATGCCAATTGAAAACATTATGAGGCATCACTACGAAGCCATGCTGATCAACACCATAAATTCAAATATATATAAAAAACAAATTACAATTACAAACGTTATTTTTTAAAATTTAGGCTGAAACTCACGACTATTTATACTATCTCACCGTAATAAATGAATTCGTAAAAATAGCGATCAACTAATAAGTAAAACCATGAATGATATTAAATCCGTGAACTGAATTATCGGACGAAGAGAATTCACATGAGTCAAAGTCCACTGTGATCTATCAACCTGATTCAAAGCTGCCGTCTTGAAGCTGGCCATCGAATTTCTCGATGAATTACCTTCTCGAGCCAGCAGGAATTCGGGACAAATGGCACGTGACCGTGGAAAGTTTGTTCCGCCAGTGGATATGGTTGAGTCCAGCGTATCTAACGGCGCGTAATCGTGTGGGCGTCGCGCAACAAAGGGGAAGTGTATGGCGGCATTTGGGAGCGTCGAGACGCCGGACATCGCAATCTCAACGTCCCGCCCCAGCCCTCTTCTTTTCGTACCACTCGACGTCTACTATTGTGATGGTAATATCTCCTATAGTAGCCGGGGTTCAGATTTATCGTGTAGTCATCCTGGAATTAGCCTCTCTATTCGGTGATCTTCATTGAAAGCCATTGTCTCTCTATTCTTTGCTACGTCGTAACGCGAGCAACCTTCATTTATTATCCTAGCGAATCTTCCTGACTTACTTACGCTAACGAACATATCGCGATATCGTTTCACGTGAATTCACGTTCGTGGATATTTGGGTTCCCGGTGTCGCGCGAAACATCGACAATCGATTTCTAGCGTTAATGTCAAGCTTCCGTAACGTCATCGGCGCCAGATTTATTTTAATCGCGCCGATTAATGTCGTGTAATGAGATTTGTTTGAAAATGTAATCGGGATGAAGTGTCAGTAAACGTGACGCGATGCTGTATGAAACTGTTAAATTATTGCCCCGTTGCTTCAAGGTGTAAATAGAGTTTAAAATTGATCGGTTTATCGGTGAACATTGAAATAATTAAATCGAGATTTGTTTCACTGATTTAGCAAACTGATAACCTGATTTTGCTTAGGATCTTTTTTCTTGTATGATCGTTATATAGAGTGCGAATTTTCATGAAATTTTATAGATTTATGAATGTATAATTGTAGGAATAGAGCCTAGTAAAGTAAAAGTTGATTATTAGGCAGAATTTTAACATTTGGAACAAAGCTTATGGCTAAAGAAACTCATCGCACTGATAGTAGAATCCTCCCGTTCAAAAGTTACATGGAAAATAGGTACAATCACGCCTTTTCAACTACTTGACTCATAAATATTCAAAATTTTTCAACAAGTAAAAAGTAAAAGAAATAAAATAAAATTTTTCCAAAAGGCACTTCGTTTCCTGCAAAAATTAAATTTGGAATTTTATCTATGTGTATGTGAAGCCAATTCTTTATTTTTGTAATTAAATTTATAACTAAATTTATAATTATATAATTATATTATTATAATTATATATTATATATTATATATATTATAATTATATTATTATATATTATATATTATATTATTATAATTATATATTATATATTATATTATTATTATTATAATTATATATTATATATTATATTATTATAATTATATTTTTATAACTAAATTTATTTTCTTGAAAATGAAACCACAAATGGAAAAATTTTATTTTAAATTTTTCACTTACTCTCTTGCATAGAATTATATTTTGTCGATTATATGCTTCAATCCAATCCAGAATTAGTCAAATTCAAATTTTCAAATTTAACTTCGTTGAAAACGAAGTATTGAGTCTAAAAATATTATTCTTTTCTTCTGACTTATTTTTCACGTAGAATTACTCTTGACCTTCAATTACATGTATACATCGTGTATATGACAGTATGTACTTGTGTTACTCCTAAAGGAATAAACAAACAGAGAAAAAGAAATGCAGACAAATATTATTGAGAATGTCTGAATTCGTTCAAAATTCTAGATTATATTGGGTTGGTTTAAAAATTTCAGGATGTCTTTTCATAGAATTACAATTTTATTGAATGACTACAAGCACCGTTCGATGACTTATTCATATCTTTATAAATATACGATGTCTTATATTTAGAATATTTATACTGCCAGAAACTCTTAGGGCATTTCTTATTCTTAATATTTAGTACTCTTTTTTTTATCGTAGATAATAAAATTTCCAAAATGCGCGTGTATTTCATAAATTTCATATACACAATTACTTTTCAAATTTTAAAATAAATATAGTAGCTGTTTCGAAACATTCGAATCAATGATATACATATGTTTCATAAACGAACAAGCATCTGCAATTTAATAATTTGCTAATAATTTTACTTATTTCAAAATACTCGTCTTCCATCAATCGCTAGGACCACGTTCCACATCTCTCCACAGTAACAATCGTTCGGGGAGTACACCGATGCATTCTCGAATCGTTCTGTTGGATAAAGAGGGGGGGGGGGGGGGGGGTAGCAGTAGAGGGAAGGATGAAGAGGCACGATAGACACGCTACAGATACCGGAAGGCAGGAGCCGAGGTTAGGTTGAGGGCGCCATTACGTCCAGCCACCCTTCGGTCCTCCACTTACCCCTAACGACGTTCCGGGCAAATAAAAGTTGATTTCTTTTCCCTCTCGCTTCTCTTACTACCGGCTCCCCGGTTCTTACCGTCCCACATCCACGTTCAGCCGGCTGCCTAAGCATCCCTCTGTGTGTCTCGTCCCTCCATTTCACCGCTTTATCTCTTTAGGTGCCTTCCGCCTCATCAGCCGGCGCAGGCCGTTCCTCAATGCCTTTCTGCCTACGCTCCACTCGTGCCAGTCGATACGAAAATCTTCGTTTTCTACTGGCGATCCTTCCGCTATTAATTGGCGGATGTTAGAAATCGGTTCCGGACGAGAATCAAGTACTTCTCCAAGATTGATATAAGGTGGAGCATAGGAATCTGATGATTGTTGAAATGTTATAGAGTTTTAAATTTCCAACTTTTCAATAATTTTTGTAAATCGTGTTATTTTGTAAAGAGAATTTTACTAAAACTCTATCTTGAGGGTGTGCTACTTTCCGAATCATTTTATCAGAAATCGTTGCTCAAAATTTTGAATATTTATGAGTCAAGCATAAAGTCTGTTCTTGAAATAGCTTTGCGAGTAATTACAATGAGTTAAACCGAGCAAGAAAAAGAGGTAAAGAATATTATCATATCTAAATGTCAAATTATATATTCAGGAAACATTTCATGCAGTACTATCATTGTTTGTTGAGACAAGCTGATGATATTTGATATTAGAAAATCGTCAGATTTCTGTGCTTCATTTTGTAAAATGAAATAATTTCTGAAATCATTTTATAATATCATTAATTTTGGACATAAATTTTATTTATTTAGATTTCTCGTTATTCTTCTTATAATATATATAATATATAATCTTATAATAACTAATAACTTATAATATATATAATATATATAATGTTCTTATAATCTTCTATAAAAGAAAATTTTTGAACGTTCCAAGAGTCTCTATAATATTCTGGGAAAATCGTTCTGTATTTTTTTTTTAAATAATATTTTTTGAATTTCAGGAAAGCGAATGCTTCTTTTATAGGAAATTTATCCTCCAGAGACGACAGGGTTTTATTAATTTTAATCGTGCTTCTTCCTTTGCATCTTTTATAAGAAGAAAAAGAGGGATTAAATTAAGAAATAGAATCTCTTCTCTATAAATTAATTTCATGGTAGTATCAGCTAACGAATAGAATCTTTTCTATTATTTTGTTTCACTGAAATAAATATCTTCCTAATGACAGCAGCAATGTTCCGATCCTAAATGGTGATAATTTCCGCTGTATACACATACGTATCCTTGATTTCGCTCGAAGATCGAGCCTTAATAATGATACAGCACGTGTCAGTGAGCATTCAGTGAATGTGACAAAGCAGTAGGGGATGTTAGGGTGGCGTCAATACACGAGGGTGTTCTGTAGGCACTTTTTGTTACATAATACTTTGTCTAGAGTATCTGGATTAGATAGATATCACTACAGTTCCTTTGTCTAAATATCAACTTTATTCAAAAATTTCTCTGTGAATCTTCTCTTGCGTTACTAAATGAACAGTACTAAATTAAATATTAAATGCCTATAAACAGTAATCAATATTAATGGATAATATAACGGAAAATTGAAAATAACAACAGTTTACTTCATCAAATAATTAATGAATCCGAGAAATATACAAAATTACATAATTAATATGAATACAAACATACATGTATATGTGTGTATATATATATAGTGAGAATGAGTTAAGAAAAATGTAATGAGTTAAGAAAAATGTAATATTATTTTTATGTAAACCGATATCGATAGAATTAAATCCACTTGATAGAAATTCAATAGAAATAGAGGAGCTCTGTTTACGAGTCAGTGAAGTTCAATCAAGCAAGAATCATATCTCGGTTGAATACACTGCTCAATGACATAAAACCAAATGCATCGAGGAGAATCATCGATTTTATTGATGCATAAAAGTTTATGAGAAATTATATCAATGCTATATCAATAAAAATAGAAGGAAATATGAAATCATTATTACTGAGATTGAAATTTTAATTATATAATTATTAGATTGCATGTGCTGTTGTCTATTTTTATTTATCTGCGTGTGATGATATTTAGCCAATTTATATTTATTTTTATAAATATAAACGTTGAAAAGATGGAACCTATCTATTAAATACTGTATTTTGAATGTTGTATACATTTTTGTATAATACATATTTTCTACATTTTTGTGTTTTACACATAAAAATCTGCAGTTTAATAATTACATACGTAGTATAATATCTATTCGATATCATTATAAGCTATACAAATTGTTTTATATTTAATATTACAAAATTATAGAACTTTTATCTAATCCCACTCAAAAATTTAGATTTTGTCATATTATATGTTCTATAAAACTGGTTATTATTATTATCGGAATTATAACATTACAGAATGATATGTAAATCACAGTATCAGTAACTCATGGTCCTGTGGTCTAGAGAATTTTATTCCTAAAATTCGTATTTCTTTTCCATTCTGTTTGAATTTCAGTTGAATATTGAATAAAAATTTGATGATTCTTTAGAATGTTTTTATTATTATTATCCTAAAAAGAAGTTATGTTGGAACAAAAAGATGTTATATGTTTAGAAAAAGTTCAAGACAACTTTTGATCAAAGATCGAATAATTATAAATTAACTACTCTAACTAATGAGTAATTTTAGTTCCTGAAGTATGAATTCAAAAGGATGTTAATATACGAAAAGCAGATATCACTACTAAAAATTCTGAATGTAATATTATTTACATGATTGTTTCTCGAATTAATATTTCCGGATAAAACTTCAATTACTTTCAATCGAACAATTTGCCCTCAGTCCCCACGCGTATCGCTTTCATTTTCAATATGAAAATTCATTGGACCATCACGATACAACATGGAACCACCGTCAATCGAGTTAATGCAATAAAAACGGCCGTTTTCGATCCAACGAGAAACGTTCTCCAACGTTTTATCCAGCGCGATCTGAATCGAGGGGGGTGGCGGTGGCGTGGCGGCACGTGGCGCGTTGCAGAGGGTGCCTAACAGAATTATAAATTCAGCAGCGGCCAGCGAGCACACCTGAGTCTATTTCGCGGCGTTCGGCTAGATTTCCCACTCCTATTGTGCGCCACCATTGTGTTTCGCGCGAGCTCGGACTGGTAATTGCCATCCTAATAATTGTCACGGACCGCATACGGTGTCCAACCGTGTTCGCCGCTCTTGCATCACTGTTTCCGCCTGTAAATGATGACCACCGGCACCGCTATCCAATCTACGCTTATCGAACGAAACCACATGATATCCAAAGATTTCTCGCGCGTCCGGGATCTACCTTTGTGCGGCTACAAATCATTCCTGACGTTACATTACACACTGACTGGTTTACTACTGCGATAGTTTTGCAACTGGAAATCCAGCGAAGATGATTGATTTGTGTTTCCAGTGTCGTATCCTTTCCCTTGGGATCGATGTGATAGCTTTTAATTGTTTCGTAATAAAGATTTATATATTGGAAGTAAAATGAAGTGATTACTGATGGATAATGAGGTTTTCATGAGTATTTATCTTTATATGGCCTTTAGATAATTTTATAATTATTTAATAGTACAATCTAAAACCATATTAGTATATTACCATATTCAATAATTACATGTTACATATTAATAATATATGCTTGTCGTGAGTAATGGAAAATAATAAATTGGGATAAAAAATTTAAATCAAAGAAAAATGAAATAATTATATCGAAACTTATTTTTTTGGATTGTAATTTTTGAAACTGAAATTTTGCATTTTTATATGTTATATTTATAATAGATTAATATTTTATATTTGTTGTTCAATTTTTCTTAAACTTTGCAATATAAAGACTGTTGTAAGGTTAAATTTGACAATAAGAATATAATCGTATTTTTATGAATAATATTATAATAATATTATTAATATGAATAATATTATAATATAATATATTAATAATGTTATAATATATTATAATTTATGAATAATATTATAATAATAGTATAAACGTAATACAAAATTTATTTAACGAATAATACATTTAATTTTTTTAATTATCGTATAATTCTCTTGACACATGTTACTACGTTAGTTTTTACTATGTAATTGCTATAAAAAAATTAAATAATTAGAAACTGTTAATCTAATTTTTCATCGTTTTAAATTATTAAACATTACTTGTATATAATACAAGTAACGTTTATAATATAATATTTTATATATACAGGTAATGTATATAATATAATACTTTACTATGGCCAATTGTAAATCAAATCAAATTTAAACGTTTCGCGCGCACAATACGATTCAGTTTGTTTAAAACGGGCGTGTGATTGACGTGATTGTGATACCGGAGGATCCTTTTCCAAAATTGTTGTATAAATAAAGGTAAATATTGTAAGATCTTGCCATAATATTAATAATGCATAATATAGTTGGTTATTTTATTTGCATAATTGTATTGTAGCATAAAGATCGATCGGCATAAGGATATATTGAATGAGCAAGTTACTCTTCGCTTCTTTTCTTTTTTCGTGGGATTTAGGGTGAGTGAATAATTTTAATATTTAATGTGTCTCACGTTAATTACCATTATAATTCTTTATAATTGTTAATATTCGTTGATATATTTATAAACACAATTTGTTATATTTTCTGAATGACATAACCTCGAAGTTATTGTCGTTAGATCTATTGAATTTCCTGTAACAGAAACATTCATGTTATACATCCAATAATACCACTAGAAAATAATTTTTAAGAAATAATTTGATTATGTTATCGAAGCTACAATCATGTATCTACATTATAGATACTTGTTCTTATTATGTAATTTAATAATGATAAGAAATACCTTATCAATATTCATTAAACCGTTAATTTTATTATTAGTATTATTTTTTTTGATATATTATGTCAGCTTTATTAATTTTATCTTTTATATTGGTTACTTACATCCAGAACTGACATACTAATGTGTAAATCATTAATTCTGCTTATGATTTTGTATGAATTCTCAAATGTTTACATTGGATAAATTAAAGTAAATTAAAAGTAAGTACTACATACTTATATAGATAAGACTTACAGATATTATTATATTGTTTAAAGACAATTAAACTTTGTTAATTTTTCATAATAAGAATTAAAATTAGTAAAAAAGTAAATTTTATACCTTTAGTTAATTCAATATTTTATTCAAACAATTCTGAATTGATATATCTTAATATTTTTCTTTATTTTTATCTCACATAGAGGAAAATAATTATTGAATTTTATATTTATTTGGAACATTTGTTGAATAAAATAGAACATTAGGGTTACATTCCATACAATTTATACAGAATTTGAACTACACATATATTATGCAGCAATTATTCATTTCATTGAAAAAGGAAATATATCATAAATTATGTAATTGATTTTACATTTATTTATCTCTTTGCTTCTGTAAGTTTATAACTTTCAAAATGTATAATGTATAAATGTATTACTTTTTGATAATTTTTTCTTTTCTTTTTTTTTATTTAAAAATTAATAAGTTTCCTAACCTCTATTTCATAATTGTATTAAATATATATTTAGAATTTCAAATAAAATGTCTTCTTAATTTCTTTCTTACGTAATGATATTGAATAACAGAAATTATACCATTTAAATAATGCAAAATCTTTTTCTATATTAAAATTTATATTTCAGTCGAATCAGTTCTATGAGTTTATTTGTTTTCAATTACATTTAACTGTATAACAATAGAAATTAAATTTCTGCATAACAATTACTGCAATAATTGTTATTTATTCTAGATAGGTTTCTATAATTCTTATAATTCGTATAATATATATGTATATATAAAATTATTTGTACACGATTATTATTTTCTCCAAGAGGCCTACTCGTTTTGTCAGGTACGAACCCTGTGAGCTCGGGACCCCGGTTAAAAGATGTCAATTTTCACAAATCGCAATGATATAGAGTAATTTACATTTTTAACAGTATCAACACTCAACAAATAATCGTTCACGTTAATCTTTCCCCCCAATATTAAATCTAATCAATAATCCAAGAAAATGCTGGAACACATGTATTGATATCTATTCACTGTATCGCATGGATCGGTGCAGTTATCACCTTACCGTGATTGACATGCATGAAAATCCACGATCATTATCTGAGGATTGAACCGTGGCAATCCGATACGAAACATCCCGATGGCGTTTAGATACGCGCTATCCTCGAGTATCTCGCATGCGTCAGGTCGTATCCTTCGCTACGCTTGTATTATCGAGATTGGCCTCGCCTCCTTCTCTACTTCTCTCTCGCTCCCTCGAACCTCCCGAACGTTTCGTTCCCGTCTCGGCGTCTCTCTCCGCGGCTCCCAAGCCCCAATCACACCGGCAGCCGCTAAGTGCGATCCATTACGCGTAATGGAATGTGCCAATTATAACATTTGCTGAATAATTGGCGGACGCTTGGCTGCGCCTGCCGATGCTGCAGCCCGATGCACAGGATATAATACATGCATATGTATAGGTACGCATTTATACAGGACGCTTCCGATATCAACGGCAAATTGTTTGCAACGCGGGACCGCGAAAAATTCGAAGATTGGTATTTCAGAAATTATAGGTTAGGGCAGTGATTAAGATTAGAATTCGGTAACCAGTAGAGATGGGTCAATAGAAATGGGTTACGTTGAATTAAAAAAAAGAATGACATACAGGTAAATTGTAAGATAGATTGTATTTGTTGTGTATTTGATAGAATTTGATGGAAAAAGTAATTTGAGCATGCAATTTCATTTATAGGGAATTTCGTTTATTTTTTGCATGAAAATAGGATCATTATTATAACATCCAATATTGACCTTAGTATGAATTATTCATTCGATGCAGCCAATGTTATTATACAATGTGGAGAGTTTGATAGTATTTGTGAAAAAATTAGGTTTTTATCTGAACACATTTGTTTCTGTGAATTTCCATCATATTTTTCATTTATTCATGAATTTTTATCTTCTGCATAAAAATGGGATTATTGTTGCATATAACGTCCGATATTGAGCTTAATATGAACCATTCGTTCGATGCAGCCAAATTACGAATTGATCGGTTGTATTTAACGAAAAAATTGTTTTCCTTTAGGTTATTAATTTTTTAACTCACTCCATTCCAACTGGATAAATAAAGCATTAGCGTTTTGCTAGAAAACTTCGTGTAATATTTGATATATACGTATCGGAGCGTTTTTAAACAAGTGATACCTGTAATTGAAAAATTCTCGGAGAATTAGATGTGCTGAAAGAAGCAATTAAATCCTTCTATTATTTTATACAATAAAAATTCTTCCACGTTTACACTTGATGAAAAGAGCATCGAAATTTTTCACAAAGCATACATACGTGATGCAAAACTCAACTTTGTTGAAATCGACAAAATTTCTTTCGTATAAAATATATTTTATGCGATGTAGAAAATTATTAGCATTAAAATACATGACTCTTCGCAAAATGTATATATATATTTATTTATTTATCTCATATGATACGATTTTTCGAATTCGATGTAAATTTCATCGGAAGCAGTTTCGTAGATTAAAATTTTGTATTCTTGATCCATATCTATTTGATTTTATATGAATATTTTCGTGGAGTGAGATGATCCTTTGCTCGTTGTAGCGAAGCACCTGTTATGGGACATCCTGTATACCGATTCGAGGCTGGGGGATGCGTAAAAACGTTCGCTGACGTGTACGCAAACTATAACCGAGTTATGCAGCCTGCATTTTTCCATCAGCTATCCGGCGCTGATCAAAGTGCTCCGCGCACCCGTATAAAACGGTAGTAATACGTCAAGTATAAAATGTTGTTTACGGAATGAGTTATCCGTGAGAGTTTAAATCAAAACTTATGAAAGGCTTTACTTCGATTTTGTTACGCGCCAGCGCTTTTTATACCAACCGGCCATTTTTGTTGTGTTACAGCGTTGATACGCTCTGTCAGTATCAGTAAAATAACGATGATCAACAGCACGTCGAATTTACGCATTGGGATATAATTTTCATGGGCGAATAATTTTTCGATTCATTAGCACCGATGAAACAATAATAATCCAGGGATTATAAACAATATGTAGAATTTAATATGTAGGCAGGATTGTTCAACTGTTCCTTGTTTTATTTTTATATTCCTGGATATCGATGAAATAATAGGTAATGTAAACAATATGTAGAAGATTGTAAACAATATGTAGAATTTTTTCTATCGCATTTTGTTTCATTTTTGTACTAGTACTGATGAAGTAATGGTAATTCAGGAGTGGAAGTAATTTTTTTTTTATCAGTCCTTGTTTCATTTTTGTGTTAATCTCGACAAGGTAATAAGAATTCAGATTGTAAACAATATATGGAATTTAATGTATTGGAATAATTTTTACAACACTCTTTGTTTCATCTTTGTATCGATAATGCAATGATCCAGAGATTATAATACAATAGGATATAATACGTAGAATTTATCAGTAATTTTCTTAACATATTTTTACTTTTTTTCTATTAATTTAAATTTATTACAATTTTTCTGTTTGAAATTGAACTATCTTTATGAGTTTGTTATTTATTATTTTAAATTGTATATTTAAAAGGACGAAAGCAAAAGCGTAAAATGACTATGAACCATAGACGGATCGCATTTGTTTATAAAGGATATTTATGGCATGAAATTTCAAATTCGAAACGAATCACACATAAAAAAAAAGGACAACAGTAAATATTTATATAAAGCTGTGTCAGTATTTTTTATTTTTTAGTTGTTTTTTTATCGTTGCAATGATTTCACGGTGA
Organism: Frieseomelitta varia; assembly: GCF_011392965.1. Taxonomy (NCBI): domain Eukaryota; kingdom Metazoa; phylum Arthropoda; class Insecta; order Hymenoptera; family Apidae; genus Frieseomelitta; species Frieseomelitta varia. The sequence continues at coordinate 37,273 of NW_025110675.1, forward strand.
TATATGAAATTTGAATACAATTGTTCTCGCAGTGTAAATTATTGTTAGTGATTCTATTGACAATAAATACATAGAGCTGGTTACAAAAGTCGAATATTTACATATTTTTTTCTTATGAATATATTTATTATGTGTGTTATATAAAACATGCTGTAGTGAAATTCAACTGTTATAATTAATTGATCATGTTTGAAACAAATTTTAAAATAGAAGTATTTAGTATGAGTTATATCTATATTTCGCAGAGTTCATAAAAGTATTTAAACAGCCATAATGTTATATCAATAAGTCTAAATGTTCAATGGGCCATTTATGTCTGTTTTAGATATTATTTTAATTTTTAATTTCTCACATACATACATTAAATATATGTTTCCAATAAATATATTATGACTCTTATATACAGGGTGATTCTTAAATGCACATACATATTTCATTAAAATTTAGATTAAAATACATAAAAAAAATGTCATTTGAATCTATATCCTACATATCTTAATTTTCGAGTTATAGATAATTGAAAAAATATAATTGAGTCTGCTTTATGTCTCGACACAATGCTGTTACATGCCTTAACATTGAATTCTGCATTCGCTCGAAAATACTAACTACTTTTTGAATCATTCTTCAATCCATTCAGATCGTACTTGTTATTCATCTTATTGTCACAGTTTCAAATACACAATAGATTTTAGTTTACAACAAAAATAAAAGTTTCATGGATTGAGTTTTATTTATTTTTGTAAGTATTAGGCAAGGCATGTACTGAGGCATGTACAAGGTAGACAAATTGAACATTTTCTTCAATCATTTATAACTCGAAAATTAAAAAAATTATGTAAGATATTGATTCATTTTCAAGATTCATATTTAGATTTTGATTTAAGAATCATCCTGTATATTTTCAGATTGTTTCCAAAATTAGCCGTTTCTTATTTTATTGTCAATAAAATCTCAAAATATTTTATACAATACACACGATATATACATAAAGATTCTTTTCATATCACTGCTCAAGAACACTATCACAAGTGTAAAAATATTACTTATTTTATTCAAAACACTATAATTGCCAACCAGAATAAACGACAGTCCGGATACCTCGTCGTCGCATTAAGCCAGATGCTAAAACGAATTCTGAGAGATTCGATTAACGAGCGAACCGCACGCTGAAAGCTTAACCGCTGCGAATCCTTTTTCGTCCTCGCGAGCCGGCGATCAAAGTGTAACGAGCTTCAGCATCGAATATATATCGGGGGCAGGTTTCGCGAGTGAGCGAGCTTCCAAAGTTCCCGTGTATTAAAAANCTTGGCAAAGTAAAAAAAAAAAAAGAAAAAAAAGAAGAAAGAAAAAGAGGAAAAGGAAAAAATCGGAGAGAAAAAAGGAAAGAAAGAAGAGGAGGGAAAAAAAGAAAGATAGGAAAAGAGAGGGGAAAATATTCGATGGAGTCGACTGCGGTAATCGCGTTACGCGAGCAGCATTTTAGCATCGGGGGGTATCATTGGCGATTCGCGATGATCAAAGTGCAGAATGTCGGTGACACCGGTGGATGCTTTCGACAAGGGATGAGGACAGATTGAAAGGGATGGGAAAGGGGGCTCGTTGAAAACCACGTTAGTGCGCGTGTTTTCGCGCGATCCAATCCGCGGCAAATTAACCAACCGAGGAAAACCTCGTTACCTTCGAGCCGGCGGCGCTAGCTTCATCCAGTTCCGTTTCCGCTTCCTCGGGATAAAGGGTGCACCGGTGCTACCGCGACCACGTGCCTACAAAAAAAAAGAAAAGAAAAGAGGAAGAAAAAAGATAAACCATGCAATGCGATTTTATGGACGACCATTTCGCTTTTTCTTCTTTCCCTCTCGCTCGAAATTCATTTTTAGCACGATGCGATGCTTCGATCTAAATGGAAAGATCTTTTCGAAATATGTTGACGCGTAGGTTTAGAATACGCGACTGTGATTTTAATGAAATCTTATTAGATAGGGGATTTTTATGTGCTTGAAGATACGAGAACACATATTACGCAAAATATTCAAAGTATCGAGTGCGAATTTTAGATTCATATTTTCATTAGGGAAATAGTATCTTGGTAGTACATATAGAAATCACTATACTTTGGATATCTTGATTGATATATTTCTTGGGCATCTATATTTCTGTAATTTTGCATTTAAACATTTCTTCGGAGAATATAAAAATCTCCAGTTCATTTATTGGACTACAGTATAGTAATAAGAATTCTTTTCATTATTCGAAAGAACAATTTCAAATCAAAGAAGCAAATGAAAATTAGACAAGTCGTATAATATTGACGAACCAATTACATTTATTTTATTTTATTTTATCGTAAATTAATAATCATGTTAAAAAGTTAGAAATTTGTTATAAACTATAAAAAAAAATATATGTATCATAAGAATATCAAAATTTTTATCACGAAATAATTAGAATATTCGTTCAATTTTGTTCTGTTGTATCATAAGCACTGCTACAAGCATAAATTTATGGACAGGTTAAAAATCTCATTTATTCCATTCAAGTAATTTTTTATTATCTGAATTATTGAAAAATGAATTATAACAATTTTATTCCATATAATTTTTAAATTCTAGAATTAATATAATTCTAAAATAATGGAATCAGTAAATTGTTAGAGAAATGAATAAAATCGTATTGAACTTGTTTTGCTTAATAGGTCAATTGCCACGCATAATTTAGATATACATTTTACTTGTATTTAATTTCTATACAATAAAAGTTACAAAATTTTATACAAGTTTTATATAACATTACGTTACAATGATATCTAATTATTTGCGATATTTAATATTTTTGACGATAATATTCATCTATAAATATTTATACGAATGGAAACTCTGCTCACTAGTGATCACTGTGCTAAATGCATAATATTCTGTAAAAATTACGCGTTATTAAAATTTTATCTGCGAAAGTATCCGCACGAGTCCAATAAATATTTCTCTATGCATGCGAATGCAAATTACGAGCACGAACGTAGACAAAATAAATTCGAAATCAACGTGTATCCACCTCGTGGTCCTGCGCGTTTGTGGCCGTGAAAGCTTAGGAACTGGCTGTACACGAAATACGTCGATTCGGTATCCCGATCGGAAGAAGAACGAAGGAGAACAGCCGGGAAGTGGATTTGAAAATTGAAAATCATTGCGGCCGCTGATCCCCTTAGCTTCACCAGACAACCACGATAAATTCTCCTACCGTCCTCGTGCCGTGGCTTTACTCTTTATAAGGCATTACACCGGAGATCCAGGCAGTCGTTTTTTTTTCTTCTTTTTTTCGCTCGGCATATACGCCCTCGCCCTTTGTCCGGCGGAACTTTCACCCTTCGCATCGGTGAAACATATACGATATTCCGGAATTATAGTCCTCCCCTCCGTGCATTTCGTGCTGCTTGAATTTTAAGGAACCTCCATCTGCTCGATACATCTTACGCTGTCTTAAGTATGTTAAATTAATGATAATAATTTTTTTTCCTTATAAAAGAATATAATTAACCGTTCAGGAACGACGTTTGTGTATTGTACCGATCACTGTGAACTCTAGTTGTTGTAAACTACTACAAGATATTATTTCAATAATATTAAATTTTATAATCATGTATAAACGAAATAAATATGTGACCATTCAGTGTCCACATTTAGCTCTTCAAGTGTTTAGTCCATGCTGTATAAAATATTCTAGAATAAATTAATTGGTTTACCTATTAGAGATTCGAGGAAGATGATGTATATGATGTATTGAATGAATATATCAAAAGATGTGTGTTTAAAGATAAATACACTCTTGGTTTATTGCAATTTTCATTCGGTATTAAACTTTTAGATTTCTGGTAATTTTAAATATAGCCAGAGAGAGTTAAAATTTAAATTATTGATACAATTTAAGTTTGTGAAATTTATCAAGAAGTTTAAATTATTAATATCAGATGTTCTTAAAGAATTAATGAAATTTTGGAATGAAAAGTTAGTACAGTTAGAGCTAAAGAAAATATCTAAAGATTTTTAGTTTCTATATATTTACTTAGAAAATATACATTGGATTAAAAATTATTGATTTTTGTAGAAATTATATATTTTTTAATTACTTATTTTTCGTGAAAAAAATCCTTGATATATGATAGAAGTTTCAAATGTTTTGCAAGAAAGACATAACTTCTCGAGTAAATATTTGATATTTATCTTTAGTTTAAAACATATGCCATCATAGAAAAGAGGAAGATAACTCTGTAGCAAGACAATTCCATTGCCATTTTGTAAAAGCAAGAGATAAATATTAAAAGATAGATAGAGATAAATATTAAAATAAGATTTATATAATGAAGATCTTAACTCCCTTGTGTCAATTTGATATATTTTTCTTATAAAATGTTATATTATTTTGCAGCATGTAGATAGAAGTGTAGTTCTGTGACATTTATTTTTCTAATGTACAGCATACATTTTTGATAAATAATATTTGTTTTTACTGTATTTGAACAGGCAGTACATTGATTTATAATTATTATACCACAGTAAAATTCAATATACCATCTTTTTAAAGATGCGTATAGTTTTGGAACATATGAGAAATTGAAAATAAATGATCAATGTTGGACGAAACTAGAAAAGATAATATCACGATATGAAATTGAACATTTATAAAATTGTGTGAACCTCATACGCAATTGAATAGAAATTTTTAACGATTTATGGTTCATAAAAGCATCCGCAAATTTAATTGTCTATCTTTTCATTATAGGTATTAATTTTTATCATTTTGTGACAAATCAAGTTTAAAGAATGAGGGACGGATGAGGGTTGATAGAAATCAACAAAAAACTCTTACAAAGTTTATGCAATAAAAATGATCTCTGAATGAAAACATTATATTAAGAAACTAGTATCGATAATGCGTATTTATTGGTTTTTTTTCCAAAAATAGTACGAAGAGATTGTGCTGAGGATGTAGGATATTAGAAATATTCGATATTTTAGCAATAAAATCGTACGGTGGAATTCAATTCATTGCAACGCGGTTGGTAATTGTCAATTCACGTGAAAACCAGTCTCTAAAATGGAGGTTGCATTTTCTTTGGGCGCAGGGGCGCTTGTTTTCTTTTGTCGAGCGCGAACCTGCCATAAAGTATCCTCATTTCCCTGTACAAAGTGATTCAATTACAACGGCCTCCTCTCTATCGTTGTAATTCCGCTTTTATACAAAATCGCAATTCATAATTCAGCAAGAAATTGCCGTTCGATTTCCCGGAAAAACGATTTTCTCGTCGAAAATAGAAACATGGCAAATACGAGAGGGAATAATGCTTACGAGCAATTTTTTATTTAAACGGGCGAAGCATCATAAAACGCTACTTTTTCAGCTTTTTAAAATATTTTTTTTTTTTTAACGCGTAATTTCTATGAGAATTATTTATTTTTCAAACTTAAAGTTTATACGGTTCACAAAATAGTGGTGAAAAATGTGCAAAATTCGATTGTTTTTAAATCGAAGACAAGTCGATAAAAGTTTAAATAAGATTTAATAGAAAATAATTGGTTTTCGTACATACTAGATAAAAGTAAAAAATTACTTCTTGAAAATTGAACTGGTGACAAATTTGTCCATATGTTTCGTAATAAATTCTTTACTTTCTTGTATTAAATTTTTTGTTTTGGAATTTATTAGTTTGTGACGGTGGAATATTAGTTCTTGGGGTGTTACTTTTAATAACGTCTCAATTAAATTTTAGTTTTTATATATACTTGTTTACTGTTCACTGGTTTTATTCTTTCTGGAACTTTCTTCGTTGTACATACCGTATAATATATACAAAGTAAGTCCTTGAATGTTGTCATCATTCACACCAACATACATATATACAACTTTCACAGTTTGACACACTTAACATGTATAGGTTGACAGTTATATTCTAACATTTTTTATTTCAACTTTCATTGTAATAATTACCTTTAGTTTAGATATTACTCTCAGGAAAATTGCATTACTTACTAAAATGAAAAGTAATACAAGAAACATACAATATTTCTAAAATACACTATATTTATTAATTAAAAATTTCCAACCAATCCCTGTTTAGATTTTTTACAACCTTTCATTGTCTTTTTTTGTCACTAAAAAAATTCTTTTTTCTGTCCAACACGAGCTGAACATACCATTCCACCAGCTCGATTAATCCTTTTCGATTTAGACCTTTAAAAATTAATATTCAATATTCATTACATTTACATTAATGTTAGTTTGTATGACCATCTGATTCTTAAGATGCAGTATGCAGTAACAAACTATTCACAATATCCAGCAGCTGTTGTAATTGTTTAATAAATATCGTATATTTAGAGAAAAAGAGATATTGTGATATTCATTCATTTTTTTTATCTCTGCAAAAGTATATAAGAACTGAGACTCAATGGTTTCACGAGATAGTATTATATTTAAAGTAACAAAAGTATCTTAAAGATATTTTTAAAGTAATATAACTTCAACGCATTTTCGTGACATTGAAAATATTTATAAATACAAACATTGACACCAATATTAGTTTACTGTGAGATTGGCAAGTCTATCTACGTCGAGATAAAATTTTAGAATATTGATTTTCGTCGAATGAAAAGATTGTATTCTTTTTTTCACAGAATCATCCTAGTTACTGTAATACCACAGCCACCACTCTATAAAAGAAAAACATATATACAAAATATGTGCGTATTAGAGAATGAAATTAAAGAAAAATTGGATTTATTTTTTTCTAATTTTTACACCCTACAAGCTACAAAGGACGTAATCCCTCTGGGACGTATCCCTATGCACGTATCGAGCGTTCTTTCAAAATAATCCCCATCGATAAACAATGGCAATAAGCTGGGTCGGTGCAATGCCGGCAAAGTGGCCTCATTTTTTCGTAATTCCATACGAACCGTAGGCCATAGTGAGTCGGTTAGCCAGCGTGGCGCGCAGCAAGGAAAAGCAGAGACAGACGCTGCTCCCCTGCCGGCTGGCAGGTTGTAGAGCGTGCTCTCGAGCGGCTTTGACATGCAAATTGTCTGACAATGAATTTCATAAAACCTTTTACCGCGGAGTACGCTCTCGAAAGCAGCGGCAGCTCGGCTGAAAACGCTGTATCGCGGGCCCGCCCGCCCACGCAGACGAGCCTAGCTCCTCTCCGCTTCCAGTCTTCCTGGGGAACAAGACGCCAGACGACGTTGACCGTATTAATCACTGTCTACCGACATCAGGCCGCCGCCACGCCGCCTCTCGACCTCCGCGATCGTGCCACGATCCTTCCGATGCTCTAAAATCAGTTACCACGTCCTGATTCGCAAGTTGATCGTATAACCTCTCCCCCCCATCCTGGATTGTGATTAATATGAACGTCGTGGCTGGAATAATCGCCGTCGAAACACCGAATCGAGACGTGACAAGGTTGCGAGAGTTGAGGGGATGAAGATTGTAACAAGAAGGGGGGGAGGAAATCGAACAACGCTTCCTCCGGAACTCGTTATCGCGATTGCGAGATATCCTTTTACGGGATTACGGGGCGCAAGTTCAGTTGAGAGAACTGAACGCACGTTGTGATCTGATTTTGGATATCGGGATGAAATGTTTGTTTTGCATGGTGTCTGGTGTTTTTTTTGGAGATTCTGGAAATTTTTGTCTCTCATTTGAAAGTTCTTTTCGTACTGGATATTAGAGAAATAAGAATATTGTAGTTGTACTTTAAGTATAATCACAGTACAATGGTTTTGACATATTGAAATATTGTAAATAAATATTATAAAGTTTACTGGAGACGGTCGTTACCTCTTTGGAAGCTTTTGAGCGTGTATCGTGTAACATTGTAACTGATATATACTATAGACTAGAAATTAGATAATTCTACATGAAAGTAAGTCGAAAAGAAAGGATAAAATTTTTTTGTTCAAATGGACTTTGAACTTGTCTGTTTCGTAAAAAGAATTTTATTTTTCATGTTTCACTTATTTCCGCACGTACAAATCACATTCTGCCGATTATTTACTTGTATGTTGTTCAAAGTTATTCTGATTTAAGTATATCTATTTGACAAATTTTCAAATTTGAGTTTCTCAAAAATGTTATTTCGTTCTTTTCGACTTATTTTTGCATGCAGAATTAATTATACCACCAGTTATATTTTAAACTAGAATTTTATAATTTAGAAAAGAAAAAGAATTTGGAAAACTATGGAAAACAGTCTATTGAATATCATGTCTTCAAATTCTCGCAAATTCATTGTTCCTGAAACGCTCAGGCGTAGAATCCTATTTGAAGAAATACAAGGTGTTCCAAGAAAATTGCAAAATACAGTTAAAGAAATACAAATCTCGCTGGAATCTAACAAGTTCAATTATAAAAAGATACTCAGACGATAATATCGATTCTTTGATATCACGACGTGCTCATACATATACACATATATATATATGATATTTTTGTTTAATTTGAACTAAGAAAAGCAAGAGAATTACGTGGGAAATTGATTGTGTGAGGTACGTTTAAAGTTACGGTAGAAGGGGCCAGAGATAGAGGATCAATCGGATTTTTCTTCGTACTACACACAATAATAGGGGTGGGTGGTAGTGGTGGCTCGTTGAATCCCAGCTAGCCACGTAATAGGTATCGAGAGACATCGTTAAGCGTCGATCTCTTCTCCCAAAGTGACCTGGCGCCTCGCTTCTGCTCTCCTCTCCCTTTCCTTCCTTCCACAATTCACGCGAAAACTACCTTCCCCCTTCTCCTATTTTCTCTTATTTTCCGTACTTGGTTTCTTGTCCTCCTACACTTATTTTACGTTCATCAATTCTCTTTGCTACTTCATTTATTTTCTAATCACGCGGCAACTTCTCACATCAAAATATATATATATTTCCTCCGTATCGGGGAATATCTTCGGAACGTTTCGTTGCATTTATTCTTAAGACGTGTGACGTTTCTCCTTTCTTTTACACCATCTCAGAAATTCATCGTCAAGCATATACGTTGCCCCGTTTAACCCTTTTAAACTGTTCGCCGCATAGAACCTCGTTTCAACCTCGTTCCACCGTATCGTTTCCCGTTTTCTCGTGCTTCTTTTCATTTCCCTGGCTTTTCATCCCCGAGCGCGGCCCGTTTCTTACAATCAATTCACTCTTCTCCCCGTGCATCCCCCTCCCTCCGTCTTCTCTCCACTTTTCTTAGCCGCTCGTTCGGTATTTCTCTCGCATACGCGTCTTTACGCCTGTTCCCCGGCTCTGTCCGCTATCAGTCTTCCAACCCCGCGCCCTCCAGTTACCCCCGCGCGTTCATCCACCGCATCCGTATCCGGATGGAGAGGGTGTCGGTGGGAAGGCGAGGGGCCAGGCAACGTCGGGTGCACACGTTTCCCTACATAGGTCGCGATGGAGTCTGCGGGAGCCGGAGGATAGAGTGGCTTGAGGTAGATGGATGCGAAAGAGTGGGGAGGGGGAGGGGGAGGAATGGGGGGATAAACCATGATGTCGTTGATTAATACGGTTTACCAGTAAGTGTAACGGAGTGTGCAGAATACGTCTGTGCTCCCACCACGCAACGACCTCTTCCCCACCTACGCTTTCTTGCGAGTTGCCTGCCGCCACCACCGGTGTTTTCGAGCAGAAGCAGAAGCTGCCTACCCTCCACCCTGTCGGAATCCGTTGAACCAACCCCCGAGCCACGTGCCGATCAATGGCGTCTTGTCTCTGGTTGGTCGAGCCAGGAACAACCCCCTCGTTTCGTTTCATCCCTCTCTCTCTCTCTCTTTCTCTCTCTCTCTTGCTACCCTCTCTCTGTCCCCGTCCCTCAAACAGAAACCATTTTCGTTCCTCTCGCGGCAATTCCTCCTCGCCTGTCTCTTTCCACTCTCCCGACAGACTTTCCCCTCTTTCATCTCGTTCCTCCGTTTATTTTCTCTCTCTCTCTCTCTCTCTCTCTCTTTCTCTATCGTATTAGTTCCTCTCGTTTTATCTGAAATAGATTCCATTCCTTCCCTCTTTTTCCATGCCACGTACCCAAGTCCCTCGTCCTCGTTCCCCACCCCCCTCTTTCTCCACAGGCGTCATCCCTCTTCTCCTTTCTTTCGATGCGGACCTCACTAGGGGTGGGTTGATCCCATAAGAGAGGGCGAGCTTTTCTTATGAGGAGCATTGATTGCCAACAACCCCTTCCTCATCCTCCCCCCGGCAGTGTTTCTCTCGAAACTGGTCCTCCTCTTTTATCCTTCCGCCCCTCTTTACCTCGTCTCGTGTCATGGCACCTCGTCTCGGTTTTTAGAGGCGTGTTTCGCTTGAAAAAAGAAAAGAGAAGAAAAAAAAAAAAAAAAAACTCATCGCCCGGAGAATCAGCGGTTGAACGCGATTTCAAGCTGGGAAATTGTTTGATCTAAGACCCGATACAGCGAATCAGAAGGCCGTTGTTTGCGGCAGGGAATGTTCTCCCAGAGATCAATTTATCCCGATAATAGGATTATTCGGGTTGCCTTCATTTTTTTTTCTTCTTTTTTTTTTTTTTTGCAATTTCGATATTTAGCGATTCAAGCGGCTCGATTATCGGTACGCTAATTTTGTTAACTTGTTGCCTGTGGGGAGGTGAATTTTTGTGGAGGACGAGGGTATTTTCTTAATACGATGATTTTCAAACATTTGGAAATGAAACATTATCCAAATATTTAGTTACGTTCATTATTTGGTGTAATGGAACTTTAAACTTAGTACACTTGCTACACGTAACTTTCATAATTTTTTCCAAAATTCTAAGCATTCACACTATCGTTTGCAGTTATACATTCTCGTTTAAAAAATCGTAGCACAGTTTTCATTTTTAATATTTAGTATCTATTCTAGTTAATCAAATTTCATGGCGTGCATATTTTACAATGTAAATGTAAATAATAAAACAATTTAATGTAAATGTTAGTATAAATATTACTAAGCATCGGGGATCATAATTATTTGAAGCTTTGAATTGTTTAATTCTGAAATTATTTAATTTTATTGTCCAATTTCAATTGCAGGTAAGATCAAGTACAAAGTGAAATTAAATAATTTTATTTGGAAATTTCAATAATCCGTAAATAAATTATCACAGTCAACTACAATCCAACGATTATTATTTGACAGTTAACGATACCACCTCCTCGTGGTATCTATATTTCATTGGCGAAAGTGAAATTCCATGTTAGAGATAATTTTATTTCACGAAGAAACTCGTCTCTGTGTCGAGGATCAAGTTGAACGTCTAACTGTGCTTACCCTGTTTCAAACTGATTACGAATACATCAGCAGGTACTACATGTTGTCGATCAATCCCTTCCTTTGTACACCGCGTGTAATTCAACGCTCAATTGCTATTAGATGTTAGTACTCCAGTAAATCTCTCTGATAGGTTCACTATAGCCTTTGATCACTCAGTACCGAGTTGATTCAGGGATCCCTTAAGTGAACACCTGATCCTTTGCAGCGCACCATGTCGACCAGGTCGTGAAAATTTTAGTTCGTTCGATCGAACAGATTATAAAACTTCTGGAAATCTTTATCGGCCGTCATTTATAAATGGATAATCTTCCATCGAAATGCAGTTATCGTTTCCTCGGTTGATTAATATCGAAACAACATTTTAACAAACATATTGGAATTTTTATATATTCCTTTCTAGAACAATTTTTGTCTCATCTTTTATATTTTTGATGCAATTTTGATCGAGTTGATCTGTTTCTTGTATCTGTCTAATTACAATTTCTTATAGGAGACTAATAAATTTTAATGAATACATAGATTGAATCGTGAGAGAGTTGAAGTTTTCATGTTACTTTTGAAGCATCATATCATTTGTTTTATTTCTCTCATTTTTAGTATAATTCCGATTTTAACACTTGTATAATATTTATTAATATTTGTAACAGCTCTTTGTTCCTTTTATTGTAAATTTAATTTTGCAATTTCTAAATTTATTTTCTCTGTTACATAGCTGATGTAACAATTAAGAAAAACCAAACAGTTACTCACTAATAAATGAATAATTCTAAGTGATAACTCTTTCTTAATTTTAATACTTAGTACTAAGTAATATGTATAATATATATTTATATACTAATTATTTTTCTCACGTTCAATGTAACCAAGTATTTGAACAGGATGATATGACAGAAACAAGGTGGAAATGAAATTGCAAAGTAGAAAAAGTATAGGAATAGTAAGTAATATTGTCCAATAACGTCAATTTGGATGAAATTCAAAAGATTATGGGATATAAAATATACGTGGGGGACAGGGCAATTTTTATTTGTTTGTTTCGTTTTGTCCTTCCTTTTATTAAACACACGTTTCATCACGAGAGAACAAGTTTATTCGAGTAATTCACTATAATTCAGTTCAGGCTACATAATAGTTGCTAGTTTGTAACATACTGTTTATTAGATTACCCTTGATTAGCACTGACAATTCACCGGGATTTAATATACAGGTCTCTACTAGTATCTACGTGTCTTTTTTTGTTTTTTTTTTTTTTGTTTTTTTTTGTTTTCGTCGTTTATAACACTCTTCCATGACCGCAACGCAAACGAAACGATTCTTAACTAATCACGAGCACGAATCGTGGAGACGATTGAAACGAACATAGCACGTGACTGTTTAGAGGACCGTTCACTTCTTATGTCGTTCATTTTCGTGCGTTAAACATATGCATGTACACGCACGGCTCTTATTTTTCTACGTTCAACAGTTGTTACACTCCCTTGACTTTTTTAGTGGAAATTAGTTTTTCGTAAGACCTGTACGAATAGCCATCAAATTTTTTGATTCACGTGTCCATTTTTCAAAATCGCGTTACGTGATCTTGGAGGATGTTCATCACTTTAATTTCAAGTTGACAGTTGTGTCGCGTGTTGACCGAATTTTTTTTGAAAATTCGCACAATCATTTCTATTTACTGGCTCGATGTAAATTTTTATAACACAAAAATTTGATTATCAAATGTCCGCTTGATACTCGAATTATCAAAGGAATTTTACTAATAATCAAATTATCAAAATAGTGCGGCAGAACTCCATTTATTATAAACAATATTTCAGTCAGTATTCGATTAGACGGCTTCTTGCTGGTTGAATCTATTTATTTGAAAAATCGCTAAGGGGAGGAAGGAAACATCGACTCTCGTTATATATATTTATATTATGTACAATATATCACTATATATTTATAATAATATATTATACGTTTAATTATCATATATAACCTTGTATACAAATCGTTTGTTTTTTTATATATAAACTATTCGTTCTTTGACAAGTTCGTAGAAACGTCCAGTTCCACTGTAGTTTCCTTGAAAAACAAATTGAAAATTATTCTGTACCGTTTAAGCATTTTATCACTCATCCTCATCTCCTTCTGAATAATGCAAAGTATTCCGTAATTAGAATGTGGATTAAAGATTTTATCCTCCTTCCCGGATACTAAAAGGATTAGGAAAACCGGTGAAACTTTTGCAGTTTGCTCTGTCTGAAACATTAATTCTCTGTAACGAACGGCCCTCCAGTATTCCAGACGCTTTGTTATTTAGCATGATGGACATCCGTCCCATCCGTGTATTCGAAATATCCTCGAATATTTCGAGTATGTCGTGGATCTGGCCTTGTCTTATTGGTTTTCGTTTCTTGTTCAGCAATGTAAATGTTATTTGACGCGCGTGCTTATGCCGCGCGAGTAATGTGGATATCCGTGTTGCCCGGATAATACGGATATCCGTATTATTTGAATAATGTGATAGAGTAATCATATAGTTCAAGAAAATTGTCATAGATTCGATTTGAGGGTGAGGATAGAAATTATCCTATCACGTAGCACAAAATTATCCCGTGTGTATCGAACTTTCCTGTTGAATCGTAACGTTCATTTCCTCTCCTTTGAGACAGAGATTTTTCTCTGGTAAACGTAGAAAAAACTCTTAAAAGAATATTACATATGCAAAAAGTTTCTTCATTTTTCTCCTTTTTTTTTTTTTATATCAAGCGTAGAGAAAATTCTTTAAAAAAAAATTAAAAGTTAACTTTTCTTTTCTTTGAAACATGTTTCTTCGTTTTTCTTTGGTATAAAAATTCTTAAAAAGATATCATATGCATGTATATAAAAATCTGTATCTGTAAAAGTATGTGTTATATACATAAGAGTTGCATACTAAATCGATTGAAAATTAACTTTCAAATTAACTTCGTGAACAAGAATATTTCATCTCAACGAAATTGTGAATACTGATTCACCAATTATAAATTCTACCGAAATATAAAATCTATAACGATGTTAAATTTATCTTTTTTTATCTTTTCTACTTTGTAACTATAGGGGTGATAAAACGAAGGGTTTATAATTTCCAGCCAAATGAAGGGAAAAATGTTCTTATAAATATAGATCGAAAAATTCATATCTTCAAAGTTGTAACCAATTTTTCGTTTTAAAACAACTGATTTGAATCTTCTAGATTTTTGTAGAGACTTTTAAAAAATGCATACCCTTTAACAGTTAACAATATAGACTAATTGTTTAATTATAAAAAATACGAAATTTCAATTTTCAAAAATTCTTGACGGAATATGCAATTCTTTCATAAGAAATCAAATGTACACGGAAATGGCGAGATCTTTTCTAATTAAAAATAAAAAAAACTTTCTGTAACTAAGAAAAATATAATGATAAAGTAATCTATCATTTGAATGGAAAATAACATTGTAGTACGATTCTATAATCTCTATAGATCGTTGCAGTGCAAATATTTCGTCAAACGTTGATGTAAATAGAAGAAAGGAATACTTTAGCCATTTGAAATATATAGAAGAAAGATCCACATCGCTGGAATTTGACAAATAACGTCAAGATTCACTTCATGTGATTTCAGTCGTTTTAACTTTTGATAAAAGGTAAAAAAAATTTAATAAGAAATCGTTTGCAACTTAGGGAATAATAATTTCTTGGATCCTTGTTTATTAAAACTTTTTTTCGTCATTTGGCAATTATTACTTACCTTAAAAGTTATAAATCCTTTCTTTTTATCACTTTGCAGAATTTCATCGATGTAATACGGATATCCACTTCATTTACAAATCGAGCCAATTAAAAAGTGATTGAATATTCCTTCCTTCGCTGATCAATCATCTGATTTCGAATTAAGTGTGATTCTCAATCAGAGAAGCGATAGTTAGTCGTACAGTGCTGACGATTGATATTTTCACACACAGACTGTTCATTTGTAACGATCTACTGCAATTTGCGAATCATTTGCAGACTGTCGTGAGAATTATTGCAAGTGGTTGGTTTTTGATTCAGAGAAAAATTGAAACTTATCGGGAGGCAATCTGTGTTAAACTTTTATCTTCTTCTTTCGTTAAGGCAGAAATGCGTTCACGTGAGACAAGACACGAAAAGAATTGTTGTTAGAAAAGGAACGTGTATAATTTGACATTAAATTATAGATCGTCCAGTGATCATGTCATCTAACCGCGTGTACCATAGTTCGATTTTTTTATCATCGTGGACGTAAATTTGAATTAGATTTATATGTTTCAGTTTCTTCCTGTGATGAGAAACGAAGTGAGAGAAATTTCAGAGAAGCTTCAATTTTTTATTACAAGCTTTCGTTCAGGCAAATTTCAACGAAAGCAGATCATTTAGTTTTTTTAACCCGTTAAGGACCAACGTTGTATAAATATTAATATTCCATTTGCAATTAGTTTATGTTATCAAATTCTATTTTCTAATATTGGAGCTATGGAAAGAAATTTCGAACATTTAATATAATATTTTTTAATATAATATAATTTTATAAATTACATTTTTTAATATAATATTTTTTTTATCATTTTGTTTTGTCACCTAGATTCTATAATTTTATAGGATTTAAAGAAATTCAAATGTTTATAATTAGTTGGGGACGTCTGTAAAAATTCATATTTTTATGAATATAATTTTAAAGAAATGAAACCTTATTAAATCAATCATAGCCTACTTATTGAATCAATATTTCATTTTATTCTTGTAAATTTTTGTACTTCCAGAAATCCCATAAATGCGCCTAGTTTGTCTATAATATTATTATAAATTACTGGTTGGTCCTTAATGGACTAAACTCGTTTAATTAGCAGACACCTTATCTTTTGATTGAACACTGAGTTTTTTAAACGAACGAATAAAAATATTCGTAAAACGAATGTATGAGAATTGAAGAAAATTAACGATTTAAGTGGCTTTTTTTCAAGATGGCAAACGTTTGAAAATCGCTATGCTTTTGATACGATTAAAAATGTTTCCCTTGTTTCGTTTCTCAATTTCCTTCACAGTCGCTTGATTAAACATTAATCGAGGAGGCACGTTCCGACGTGGTATTTCAATGTTTCCATCATTACCAGAGGTTTTTTTTTCATAATTTTCTTTTACTCCGATTTCGTTTCGTACGTGTGTTGCACAAAAATATAAAATTTATCATCTACGAAAACCACTACTCAACAGCGTGTAACAAAGATTCATCAACTTTAACGAAAAAAAAAAAAAAAAAAACAAAAAAGGAAAGAAAGAAAATTACTCTTAAAGTTAACAACCACCCACTAATTTCATCAACCATGCTCTACTATCTCACGTAAAATCATTAATTTCCAAACTTCGAAGCCCCTCATCGTCTTGAAAAGTTCTCCCGCAATATTGTCATTCTTAAGAGAGTACTTTCATTTGGATCTGTCGATTTAAACGACGTATCGGATAGAAAATTGTTAGATTGTTATAGATCGAAATTTTTTATACCTCAAGCATGTTTGAAAACAATATAATGTAACTTTTATACAATTATTACTATTGTAATAATCGCAATTTTCTGCAGTGTACATTTTTAATATCTGCCACGATTTATCGTTGTTGTATCTATCTGAAAGGAGAAAATACAAAAAGTGAATTTGATCTATACAAAAGTGACTATCTTACGTTCTGGAACTGTGTCAACATTAATAGTCATTTTTATCGCCTGGGCAAGTTATATATTTAATGAATTTTTTTTTATACAGTTGCCGTTTTGTTAAAAAAGCTTCTTTAACAACTCTAGTTCACAAGATAACCGCTTCTATACAAATTAATTTCATCTTTAATTTTTCCTTTCGTACGAATGGAACAGTACAAACATATACTTGTACAACAATATAAACCCCCGGCATATGAAAGTTGAAAATTGAAAAAAAAAAAGAATGATAGAAACAATTGTACAAAACCGACCGAGATACAGGACTACAAAATTTCGAAAGCCCTTGATCTATAATCACGCAACAATCTTCCACTCGACGTCAGTATCGATTAGAATCGACGGCACCAAATAGGAAAACGCTCCCTTAAGTAAAATCAAATCATGGAAACCATAAGAGAAGAGGAGAAACATGGACCAACGTCTTGAAACAAATACATGCCCAGTATCAAGGAGCGACGAGCGCTGCACGCGATCCTAGGGATCCTCTTTCGTGGTCGGTTGTATTTGGTGTACCATGCTTGGCAAGTGATGATGATGGTGTTCAGGCCTCCTGGACAGTCCTAGCAACGGTGGCAGCAACGGCAGAGGCAACGGCAATGGCAGACCTCCGGGAAAGCCGGCCAGCCCGCCAAGGAGCGCGGAAGCAGTCGAGTGTTCCTGAGCCTTTCTCCTCAACTCGGCCAAGCTGCTGTTTCTGTGGAGATCGCCGGTTCCAGGCTTACAGCAGCCGCACAGGGAACCTGGCCATCCGGCTGGTGACCAGGACAACATGTCCTGCAAGCTTCCAGGTCGATGGTCGCTCGAGGTCCAGAGCGACGGGGTCGTCGAGGTTAGGGATGTTGGCGCGCTACTGACCACCTTATTGCCAAACAGAGGCGGAGAAAACTGCGCTGCCAAATGCGGCGAGAAGAACAGAGACGTGGGTGGCTCGACTGGCCTGAAACTCGCTGCCAATCCGGGAGCGCTGAAATTTTAATTTTGCAATGATGCCGATTAATTGCAATGGCCGAGTGGCTGAGTTGGTTGAGAAGATTGTTTGGAATGAGAATGGATGAGAAAATGCTTAGATGTTTAGTGTTGGTAGTATGGATCGAATATACTTGAAATAGAAATTTAATTTAATTAAGGAGTGGAATCCTTATTGAAAAGCGAAAATTTTTTTCCATTATTATTGAGAGGATTGTCTGGAATAAATAGATATGAAGATGAGAATAGAAATTGATTAAAGTTGTTAAAAATGTTTAGTGTTGGAAGTTCAGAACGGAAATGTGGACTGAACATACTTGAAATAGAATTTGGAGTGAAATCCTTATTGAAAAGCTAAAATCTTTTTCCATTATTGTTTATAGATTGTTTATATTATAGAATAAAAAGGTATTAAGGTGAGAATAAAATGATTAAAATTTTGAGATTCTTCATTATGATACACACTCATTCTTGTGTTGAAAATATGTCAGAGAATTTTAACAAATTATTCTAAGTTTAATACCACTGACACTATTATGCAGTAAAGAATAAATTAAATTAAATATTTTAAATTAAATATCTAGTTTTTCATTAACATAATATAACATTTATTCATACTAAACAGCACAACACTGCATGATTAACATTTGAATATGTTATACGTAGCATGTGTTAGAAAGTATTACAACTGTAATAATGTAATAAAATAGTGAGTAAAATAAGTAGTGTAATAAAATATAAATTAATCACTTAATGATGTGAAAATTTATATAAATTGAGTACAAATTACAAAAATTATTCGAGATTAATATATTGATGTACAATTGACTAATGATTACCATTACTATAATTACTATTTAGTGACTACACAAATTGATTATTGTCCAATTCTGATTTCAACGAAAGAAAAATATCTCACGACCTGTTACAAGCGAATGAATCACCATATAGACTATTGTTGTTACTTGAAGTAGAATGTCAATTTGAAGTACCATTATTAAAAAGAAAAGTTTCTCGATACGACACTTTGTTGAGCTGGCGGAGATTGAAACAGTTGAGAACAGTTAAGAAGAAGAAGAAAAAAAAAAAACAATAAAGTGCAGCTTCAAAGGTGTGGAAGTTAGTGGAAGGGGGTGAGAGAAGCAAGGGTGGAAGAGGAAATCAGAAGGGCTCACGAAAGCGCTAACCCGATTAGCACGCGCGATATTCCGCATCCTCCAACAGCCGGCGGAGGTTGCTTCGAGGCGCTGATGATTATCTCAAATATTAATCGCAAATATTGTTTAATTAATGTAACGAGCCCCGCGAAGCTCGAAACGGTGCGCAAGAGTGACGGAAACACGGATACGAGGAATCTTCAAGGCGAAACGAGAGGGATGTTTAATTAGGCGGGCAGAGACGAAGCGAAAATGGTAAACAGAGAGATAGGATGATGGATAAACGTGTGCAAATAGACGTAGGAATCTGGAGGAGAAAAAAACAAAAAGAAAGAAAACGAGGAAAGCGAAGGAGAGTTGAAGTTAGAGTGAAGGATTGCAAGTTGTGCAATGGGGAATAAATAATTTTGCGAGGGTAAATAAAGAAGAGAAAAACACTAATGAGGCTAATGAATAATGAATAGTGGAAAATGATGATATGAAAATTTATTCTTCAAGTATGGTGAACGAAAATTTGAGTTAAGTTAAATCTAACTTATCAACTTGAGCCTAATTTTATTATTTAAAAATTTATCGAATAAAAATGTTCAATTTTTCATAGAAATTGTCGATGAAAGTGTTAAAATAGAATTTCTCATGCGTCAAACATTGTGTCCATTACGAAAATGAACAGGTGGAACAAAAAATTCTGTAAGAACAGAATTTTGTATACTTTATATTAAAAGTATATTACATGCTTTTAAATTATTATGATCATAACTAAAGTAATGGATTTTAATTATTGATATAATGATGATAATTATTATTATTGATATAGTAATGATCTATTGATGATAGAGAATTTAAATTATTATGACTAATAATTATTTAAATTATTATGACATAACTAAAGAAATGGATTTTAATTATTGATATAATGATGATAATTATTATTATTCATATAGTAATGATCTATTGATGATAGAGAATTTAAATTATTATGATCATAACTAAAGAAATGGATTTTAATTATTGATATAATGATGATAATTATTATTATTGATATAGTAATGATCTATTGATGATAGGGAATTTAAATTATTATGATCATAACTAAAGAAATGGAAATTAAATACAAATTTTATCTTATATGTACATTACAATGGCATCGTGGATTTCTATGCATTTGAGAGGAAAGTTTTAAGTTCAACATTACACAGCATGCACATAATGTATAGAATAATATAACAGCATATATATATTCTGCATAACATAGTGGGTACGTAAAACAGTTTTTTTTATCATGATTCTATTATTCCAATAGAAGTAATAAAACTCTATGTTTAATTACATTTCCTGATTAATTGTATTGGTATTGTTCACAATTTGCCACATAGTATGTTTTTAGTAAAAAAATCTGAAAACTCTGAATGCAACTTAGTAGTAATTTTTATTAACTATTGAAATACTACATGTGCATAGTATATAAATTTAGTGTAGCTATACAACAGTTTGTATTTCTCTTTTGTATTTTTATTGCAGTATGGTCCAAGTTTCTTCAAATACATTATTTTATCTTTACTCTGTCTTACTTTTTATAGTGTAAACGCAATAACATAGTTTCAAGAATTCAAAATTCAAATTTTCTCGTTTATCTATTTATTATAATTGACATTCTAGTCAACATCCGCAAATAACATTAGTAAATCACAAAATATCATTTATATTATTAATATATATATGCGTGTAATACTTTAATAGTTGATACAACTTGTAATTAAATTTCTCTCAAATCCTTGAGTTCCACTTAAACACATGTGAAACGTTGAAAATTCTGAATTCGATAGCCAAGAGCTGTGTAACAAATATGTAACGAATATTTTACCTATTTTTATATACTTTGTGCATCGTGCGAATTACCAGTTTTTCACAAATCAAATAAAAACCCGCAGTTTGATAATGATACTCGGATCGTTGATTAAAAATTGATATCTGAGGCTGGATTTTGGTTAGTTAGGAAAGAGGCGGGGTGCAGGAAATCGCAACGGGTTGGCAGCTGAGGGTGGCAAAGGAGGTGAAAGACGACGGCAGAGGCGCAGAAAGGAGAGCTTGAACCGCGGTAAGCGCGATAATTAGGGGCAATTAGCTGCGTAGCCTAGCGTACACCGCACTTACGCCCGCTCGCTTGCCCTCCTCGCGTACACGCACTTCGTTTCTTCGTCTCTACACACCTAATCGCGATGCCTACACGGTTACCATGCTTTACGTGTTCTAAACCGCGGCGCGATTTCACTTTGAGAAACGAGATCCTTCTACGCGAACAATCGATCATTGTTTGTCATGTTAATCTGACCTTTACTAACCTCCGTCTGTCTCTTACGTCTCAATTTGACACATTTCTCTTTATTAGTAATGTTTATTTTTGTTTATGTTGTTATTATATTGCTATTATATTATACTACAAGTATTCTATCATATAAATAGTTATTAATAGGCATTTATAGTTTTGGAATATAATTGTGTAACGCACACATACATACGTTAAGCAAAACTCGAGAAAACAACGGAGCAATCTTGGACGCAAATTTCATCGAAATTTTATTGTCGAGAGAATGACTCGACTGTCAATGTTGTGATCGTTCTGCCGATTTGATACAAAGGGACAAATAAAGTGTCGTTGCACGTGTCGTAAATCCATCGAACGAACGGAGATCGATACACCGATGTCGGAAGACGAGTGAAACCAATTTCACTCGAGATTGCCCTCACCGTAATTTAAATCTCACGTTCCTAAGAGGGTCCTCACTGTATAAAATACAAAACGCAAGAAAGGCAGGCAAGGCCGCGAGGAACGAGCCACCCTTCCGCGGTGGCCGAATCCGTCCCTGTTCCGCGGGAAACATCGGCTGCACATGGAAACAGGTCTTTCGGTCTTCTTGAGCTTTGGCTGCTAGGTAAGAAGGAACGCAGCAAAGCGTACACCCCTGCAGCCTCGAGAAGCTGCCGAGCCGCTGAATAAATGATGAGGATATATTTACGGCGAGCGGTTTTAAATAAATTACAACTGCGGAGACGGCGAACGAGTATCTTCCTACCCGTTTCAACCCCTCCCCTTCGAATCCACCCTTGCTGTTTCTATCCGCGGCTGGTTTCCACCATCTTGACTCGAGCCAGCCCGCTACCAGTGTAGTATTCCCTGTGTCTACGTTTCGGGTATTGTTCTTCTTGGCTTCGCCGTCGACGCGAGGGGAGCCTCGTCTGGGATTATAAACAGCCACCGTCGGATACTTACCCGTTGTCGGGAAAGAAATCGGCGAATCGTGCATCTTACGCGCCCGAGCTTTCAACCGTGTATACATATGCATGTGTGCGTGCAACAGTCGGAGGAAAATTGGTTATGGTTTCTTGCTTTCTCTTTCTTTTTTTTTTTTTTTTCGTCGTTCATTCTCGTCTTGCTAGAAGCAAATTCCCTGCGCGTGATCGTGAATGGCAATTTTTTTGTAATGTAATCTGTCTTGTGTGGGAAGTATGGTATGATACGCGTGTTCTTTTTGATTGAATATTTCGATCAGCTTATTTGAGGAACGTGAAAATGAATATACCGTTTCTGAAACTTGTTCGCTTAAATGTTTTTTTAACGTGGTAAAATGAAGTTACTCTTTCCGTTCGATTTATTTTTTCCTTCTTCTAGAGTCATTCTCTAGTCGATCGCATCATGATTACGGGGACACATTAAACGTATCGCGTAGCTAGGGAATGATGTCATTTTATCGAGAACTTTGCTGTCAATTGTATTAACGTAGTATCTTTTAATATATAATAATACAGCAGAGAAAGTTTTCACGTTTCGACGAAGGAGAAGCTTTTCATCGGAAATGAATGTACATCGATGAATATTGATACTAATATTGATACTAATGAGAAACATTTAATGTATTAGTAATACTAATAACAAACACTATTATTGATAACGTCGAATAGCTCACGGAATATGATATTATTTTATTAATACGATGGGCAGCAATGGCTTATCCTTGACTTTCCAATAACATGATTTTCTCGAAATAGTCTCGCTGCAATATTAATTCGAATCATCGAATCATTATTTCAACGATGTTAATTCAAAGAAATATTTACGTTAATGCATGCTATGAAACATGCACGAGCAACGGATCACGAATATGCTAAAACGATATATCCTATGCTCATAACGTTGTTATTTCTAGAGCGGAGTAAAAGAATAATTTCAACCCGTGGGATTTTTCGTTCGCTTCGCCGCTACATAATTCATAAATATAAAGTCTCTTTTGTCAGTGGAAAAAAGTGAAACACACTCGGAAATCCATTTTCATATTCCAGCGTGGTGCACGCGAGTTGTTTTCGTTGAATATGTGTCGGGCAAGAAGTTCGTTTAAATTTCATTTTTCCGCGGGAATTTCTTTCGAATCTCCTGTCTTCCGGCGGAACGGTCATTTTTCTTCGCTGACAATTTTCTTAAGAATTCCTTTCCTTTCAAACTGCTCTGATTTTTCTCAACTGTACGGTACGCTATATGTGTGTTGTAAGTATTTCGACACTTTTGAATTATTGCAGATGTGAAAATTAATTCCGATGCCTTATTAGGTAAATTTGCTATTTATTCATTGATTTTTCTCACTCTTTTTATTTTATGTTATATTTTATGTTTCTTTGATTTGAGTTTTATGTTATCTATTGATTGATCTGATGTCATTTATTGATTTTTTTTTGATCATTCTAATTGTTTTTCAAGTTCTGTTTGTAGTTGAGGGAAATTTGAATACCATGATTGTTCAGATTCTTCGAATTTTCAAAATTTGAAAATTTTTATACGGAGATATTCTTAGTCAGGTACATCTAAATTACTAGTAAAAAATATTTAATTGAAAATCGAACTGCTGAAGAATTTTTAATATTATATAAAATCAAAAGGAATATATATATATATATATATTTTTAATAATCTATAACGTGTTTTATAAATATGTGACGATTTATATTTTAATTAATTTCTCTACGTAATAAAATACAGTTCGAATAAATCTCTAATTTAATCTTAACATACTAATACTAATAATAACATTAAAGTAATAAAAGATACTAATAATAGAATAGACACTAAATAAAAAGAGTGGCTAATATTATAATAATTAAATAATTTTAAATATATCTGTGCCTTATTAAAACTTTAGAACTATTGAAATAAACTTTAAAACTTAACATTATTGAAAATAGTTCTAATCACATTGAGAAAGTTTTCATTGATATTATAAAGCGTCAATTATTTATTAGAAATGATTATGAGACTTGATTACACAGAACAGTAGAAAAATGTTTCTCGATCATTATTGAATTATTCGTGTACCAAATCAATTAATTCCACAAAAAAGTAAAAAAAAAAAAAAAAAAAATAGATAAAATACCGTACATTTTGCTTCAAAATTTCTCTAAAAATTTAAAGTCAACATTGCACGATGTATTAATACAGGAATAGTTTTTATCTAACGACATACAAAATGCCTAAAACAGTGTATCCATGGAATAATCACACTGACTTCTGAAATAAATTATTTATTATGCCATGATGAAACAAAATTTTTAGTAGTATTAAGCCTGCTTATGAAGCAACTCTGTTTTAAGTATACAAAATTAAATTTTCTTCAATAAAGTGAAAAATGAAATTAATTATAATACTTTAGCCTTCGAACAGGTCAGCTGTCGAAACGTAACAAAAAATACCTGTTGGAATTGTTACTACGTAACTGTCGAATTATTTATGAAAAACTATATAAAAAATATAATATCGAGGTATAAAAAAATGTCTAATTAACACAAATCCTGGAAGCAATTGTTTCGATAAAAAAAATCAACTTTTATCATTCATAACGTTCTGTTTAAATAAATCTCATATTGAATGTTCAATCAAACAACACAGAGGAATTCATAGTAACAATAGGTTGTAAGATTATTGCCAATATGAACAAACGAGAAAGACAAAATGCTTCGAAAGCGCAGAAATAATAAACAAACTTTCAGTATATTCATTCAGTGATTCATAAAACCAAGATACCAGTTAACGACCTTGTACAATATTTGCCTACTGTCTCGTTCAACAACTCGACCAAGTTATCCATCTCCGCGAGTCGCGAGGACGCGCTAAAGTATAAAAATCAGCCCTTAAATCGCGCGTAGTCGACTCGCCCCGGTTGTCGCGTTTGCGCGCCGCGTCCCGTTGCGATTTAACGAGGCGACAATTATCGTGATTATACGAGCAGGCAGCGAGCACGCTAGGGGCGAAAAGCGTGGCGCAGCGCGAGAGTCGGATGGGGGTGGAAAGAGAGCCAGCCGGAGAGTAAGGAAGCGGCGAGGAGTGGTTTAATGGCGCGTATCAAGCATCCGGCCGATGTGTTCAGCGATGCTTGCAGCGTGGAATCACGACTGACTTTTAGACGGGGGAAGACGCGGCGAGAGGGGGACGTGTGAGGGCGGATGAAGAAGGAAGATATTTCCTAAAGACGTAAATACAAACGAGGCTAAAAGCTCACCTCTCGCCGGGTGGGCCGAGACCCCCCACGGTGCTAGGTGGTGGCGGTGGCGCCCTTATGGGGGTTGGCGGTGGCGTCGAGACGCCACCCAGGGACGGCTGACTCTGCTGAGGCCGCGGACTGACCGACGCGGAAGTCGTGCTGGGGCTCCTCGACCCGCCAGCTCCATCTGGGCCAGCGTCCTCCGCGTCCGGGGCACTGCTGCTTGTTGTTCCTTTTTCCAAAGGGAGAAATTGCCAACTTTGAATTTTATTTGAGATGAAGATGAAAAAAGACGAATCATTTTCATTAATTTGTTTCATTTTTTCTTTTTTTTTTTTTATTTGAGAAGTAAGTTTGTCTTAGGTCCAAATCAGATACATTTATTTAAGTTAATTTTTAATTGAAACGAAATGAATAATCCGAACAGAAGTTTATGCAACAGAATTAGAAGCCTTTTGAAAAAATTATTGTTATTAATTTAATTTGTTATAATTTAAGCTATTTGGGTTATTATAATTTGAACAATTATTCGAAGAAATTGATGCAAAACAGATGGAGAAAAATCATTTGTTTATCCTGTTAAAAGTGTACTAAAGTATTTAAAGTATTGGATTTTATTTTTCTGTTTTCTTGTTATTTTTTCCTCTTCACTTTATTATGATCATCTGATTTTGAAAGATTCAATACGTAGTAGAGTAATATTGCAACTTTGGTTTATCATTATCATTATTTACAGCAAGAAATGTTGCAGTAAAATATGAATTAGGAAATATTTTAACTATAACTGTGTCGTTCGTCCTTTGTGTCCAATTTAATATATTTTTTTTATAAAATTATATGTACATTACATATATCAGTGCATTAGGTATTTTTGATAACAAAATATGTCATCAGAATTCTAGATAATATTCATATTCAGAGTACTTAACAGCTTTACATTACTTTCTATTTATTATATCATACAATTATACATTCAGTGTGTTACGTTGTTTATAGTTGTAATAAATAAAAATCTCATACAAACATCATATCATAAATGAATAAAATTGATATGATATAATTTGGCACCAAGGAACAAATTATGTTAGAAAAATGAGGAAAGAATAATGATTAATTTTGACAATAACATAATCATTTGAACATTTTGATATGTTATACAAAATTAGTTATAATCAGGAAACAAAACAAACTAAAAAATCCTGTTCGATTTTCTTTAAATGGCGTTCAGTATTAGTTACAATGATTAAGAACTTTTTTTAATATTTGTGAACAAATTGTTTGTTCCTGTGATGCAAAAATTTTTCTTGTATTGTATAGAAAAATATATTCTATTCAAACTAAATATTTATTTTCAAGAATTTTCTTTTAATTCTCTTCTTAAAATTGGAAAAGTTGGAAATCTTTAAAAAGTAAAAATTACTCTTCACAAAATTGTGATTGATGACTGTAAAATTTGTAGCAGAAAAATTAAAATGCACGAAACAGGAAAATATTTATATACAATAAAAAAAAAAAAACACAAACTTCTTTTTATATATTTTACTACAAATCATTCAAGTCTTTAAAGTCAAGTCTGTAACACGCACTGTTACAAACACATAAAATTTCTGTTGAAAATTATATATTGGTCATTTTGATTTGGTGACTATAATATTAAACGTTCACTTCACAACGAAAAGAGAAACTTTCGAAATAACATTTCATTGTAACATTTCTTCTTGCAGCTAATGAAAATGATGTATGTTAAAGTGGCAATATCAAGTAAGATGTAAAACGTTTTGGATAATTGTTGGTTCTGTTAATTTAAAGAGATGCAACTAGATTATACAAGTCCGAATTGATTCTAATGTAAAATTTATTAGATCGACGTTAGTAGTAATGTTTTGGAGGCTCGTGTGCTTTTATTCATGATCGTACCTTCAGGATCGTGTCCTGTGGGACTTGGACCTGCCGATGAAGACGTTGGTGGTGCCAGACCTGTCGTTTCCAATGCACCAGCTCCTCCGTTACCTTCTCTTTTCCTCTGTTCTTCCTTCAAACGCTCGCTTTTCCTCCACTTTGCTCTACGATTTTGAAACCATACCTGGAAACAATTTCGAATGTTTCCATTAGTAGAATGTTTCTGTTTCACATATATGGATTTCAATCAGTATAATTTGTAATGCTCATCTCTTCACGTAACTTTCCACAGTCTTTTCTTTTTATAACTATTTCGTTTTTTGAAGTGTTGTGTGCAGTAAACAAAATCACGCGTGATATTTAATATTTAAGAGAGGGTGTTTCCAGATTTTGAAACTGTGATGTATGTTTTTACGGATGATGAATCAATTGCTGTATATCTGATATATAAGAAATGGTGAAATTAAATTTGATGATAAATAGTGGCATTTTAGTTTTACATAATCTTATCGAAATAAAATTTCTGTTCTACTTGAGACTTTTTTTTTTTTTTACTGCAAAATGAAGGTGTACGTTTAAAATTGCGACCTTTATTCGTTAAATCAGTATTTTTTTTTTTGCAATTTTTTTACTTCCAATTAATGCACATACTATCTACTAATTAAATAATTTTTATAATTAAATATTATTATTTTATTTGATTAGATATTATCTGAAATTATTAATTGAAATTTTATTTTATTCCATATAAGATATACCCAAGCATTCCTCTGTTATTTATTTGCGCGTGTAAAAAATTTCGTAGCTTCCTGAAGACGAACTATAACTCAAAAAAATATTGCCCCAGACAATTGTGCAGACAAGCAAACTTGATTTAATCTATTTCTTCGTTAGAAATAAAGGATCTCTTGGTAATAATTTCAACTCAAAAATATTTAACTGAACAATCGATCGTCGCTAAGAAAAAAAAAAAAAAAAAAAGGAAAATAAAAGGAAAAGAAGAGAAAAGAAAAAAAAAATGAAAGAAAGAAACAAAGATACGTCAGCTAATCCACTCCTCGGCAATTGGTTACGACGAAGACGTAAATAGAGTGAAAGATGCGCGACACGGTGTAAAAGAAGAAAAAAAAAGAAAAAAAAAAAAATAAAGAAAGCGAGATAAAAAAAAAAGAAGCGAGAGAGTATGATGAGGAACGGCGCTGAAGGCGGCACTTAAGCTGCTTTATAGGGCTACACCTGGTGTGCGGCTATGGAAGGATAATTGCATGTAGGGGGATGGCATTCGCGGCCGGACCAGAAGGGGTGTTGGGCCTCTTGCCCGCGTGCATGTTCAACGAGCCGACAGCAACCACGGCGGCCGAGTGTTTTTTAAAAAGCTCGAGTTCCACTAACGAGCCTAACTTGACATAATACCAACTGAAATAGACTTTATTATACCCGGCGGTTCTACGTCGCTTCGTGCTTTCGCTCACCCCTCTCCGCGCGTGCTGTTGCTTTCCAATTGCACCCTAACACCTAGCTTCTTCTAGAGAACGAGTTCCTCTTTCGAACATTCCGCTACGATGTTCTTGAGGTCACGGCGACTCGAGTTTGAGATCGCCGTGACATCGTTAACTTCACTTTATCGTGATCCTCTCGTTTTATTTAGAATAATTTCTGTGCTGTGCTTTTTTTTTATCATTGCTCGGATCTGTTCTATGAATATTCGTGAATTGTGTACAGATAATTTAAAAGAAGTTGATATTTTTGTTTTGTTTTCGTAGTTACGAGGGCTCCTAGGAAATCTGTGTCTCTGAAATGAATATAATTGAATAAAAATTAAAAGTGTGGTTTTTTTTTGAATCTTTTTATTGAATAGTTGTATTAAACTTTTTGCAAAAAGGAAAGGAAATGTGAAGTTTTATCCTACGACGTAGGTGAAATTGCATATGTAGTATTTGATATCATTTCCAACATTTGTCACATTGGAATTTATTTAAATCTTCAGAGCAAGTTACATTGTATCCAACCTTCATTCAATTTCAGATTATAACATATTATTGTTGCTTTTATTATTATTATTCAAATAAAAAAATAATTAAACAGTATTCGAAATATTGTTTTAGTATTTTCTTAATCGTCCAAATCTTATCTACAATTGGATATTCGATTTTATTCAGTATGTAAGCAACTTTAAAAATTATAAATTTTTGAGGTTAATCACATGACGAAGTAAAAAGAAACCATTTATGTATTCATACGTAACAAATAGAATATTCCATATTAGAAAGTACTTGCTCGAATAATATCAGTAATTACAATCTTGCTAATTGTTGTTACGATTTTTTTCTTAGTTGTGCGCAATTTTTCAATATTTTGGAAATTTGTCGTAAGATTTTGATTATGAATAATTGTAAACGTAACACTATACTATGCTGTGAGATAAATTATAAATATGTACTATACTAATAGATAGATTATTATGTCTATCTAATAAATATTTAGTATTATATTTACAACTGAAAGAACGAAAGAAAAAAATTTGCAATTAAAACAAGACTCTTTTTATTACGAAATCTTCAAGTAGGGCATTTTTTAATTGATGTTAAAATTATATTCATTGAAATTGAAAAAGTAATTGTAATTCTTGAAAACATCCCCCAGATATTATGCACGATGATTTCAATTCAACACAATATTAAGAGTTACCGAATAGACACTGCAATTTTGCAAAAATTTCCAAGATATTGCTTTAATTAATAGGCTCACCCTCTTTATCATCCAAAGGATGACGAAACATCATTACCATCATTACCGAAACAAAATTCATCCGTTATCTCCGCGTAAAAATCTTCCGCGAAAGTTAAACGAATCCCGGGGAAAGTTTCAGAGAATCACGGCGCAAAAGTAACGGGGGGAGGAGCTCATTAACTTAATTGGAATCAATAATAGAATAAAGTTCCGGGAAGTCGATTACACCCCGCGCAAACGTAATTCTTCGTGCAACTTGCCTCTGAAAGACAAAACGCGTTATTAGAGACGGGGCCTGGTACACGGCGAATGATTATCTTTTCGTCCGGGAGCGAAAGTTTCACGGCGAGAGGAAGCTTGGAAAATGGTTTAATAAAATAAATACGATGAGCCAAGCTTCGCGTTGCCTTCGAATTCGTACGCGGGGAACGAGGACGGTGGGTACCGGCTGACGGCGAAAGATATAATAATAGGGTTGCGGGGGCGAGTAATAGCTGGGAACAAAGCCGCGGTTCCGTCGGGACTGGCAGTCTCTCTCTCTCTCTCTTCTTTGTCTTTCCATCGGATCGTTCCCGTTTTCTTTTCCTC
Organism: Frieseomelitta varia; assembly: GCF_011392965.1. NCBI lineage: Eukaryota > Metazoa > Arthropoda > Insecta > Hymenoptera > Apidae > Frieseomelitta > Frieseomelitta varia. Next base: position 68,171 of record NW_025110675.1, read on the forward strand.
CTTCCCCCGCTTCCACCGCGTTTCCTCTTTTTCCCAATACGAATTTAATCCGAAAGACGTCGGTAATGGCGCCCGACTCGTTCCCCCCTTTTCGTGAAATAAACGCATTTAATCTTTCAACACTTGTTACAGAAAAAGTGTGACGGATCGACGGATCGATGGAGAACGTGTCTCCGAGCACGGTGGTTGATCGTTTTGACGATTAAAAATGAGCTACAGTTGATTGTTTTTAGTTGCTCTTTGAAATTGATACAGTTATGCCTGCGCTGTGGCAACTGATTGCGGACCGTAACGAGTGACCGAACCGTATACAATAAAATCGTCGCTTCCTTTTTGTACTCGTCGGTGTGATTATCACTGGATGGAAATTATTAAGAAGCAGTAAATTTATTTTGTTTTCGTTTTGCCTGGGTTATACTTGAATATACTTAAACACTGAGAAAATATTGCAATTTTGGGACGAAAGATTCTCGACGTGCGTGCCACGTCATTCCAACGCTAGAGGTTAATCCTTCGACCCTTGGTGGTTGTAGGGCAGACCATGCTCCGATGGAATTTTACTTTTACCGTTTTTGATCGTGAATTGGATTTCTGCCAGATATGCAGAGAGAGCTTGATTTAGTTTCTGTTTTTTTTTTTTACTGGGGCGAGTACTCTTTTTTAAGGCAATTAACGAGGCTTGGGCATCATTTCAATAAAATATTTTAAGTATGACCATTTAAATGACATGTCATCCTATTTGACTCGATGTTATCTTGAAATAATCTTACATTAGTTTATTTGACCAAGCAAGTGATTTCCCTCTATCTCATTATTTGATTGTCGAATAAAATAATTTTTTATTTTGTATTACAAAGTTATTATAAATATTAATATTTATAGATACAATATATTAATATAGATTTACTATATGAAATAAGATATAATTAATATAGATAATAATTACAGACAGCTATCTAGCTATTTAGAGATAACTATTGTTTGTTTTAAATTACCTAATTTTAAATTAATTAACAATTGTATCTATTATATATTAATATCATTATTTTAAGATTTACGTAATTCTCTATTCTCTCGTTATGTTTCTTACGCTGCGATGAAAAGTTTATTCCTATTTACGAATTCGGTATAAATTGAACATAAGCATCAACTATAATAATTGAAATTTCATTTAGTTGTTAAAGTCTCACCTAGTTTCATATAATGGAAAATTGAATCGACCAATCGTCCGAGGTCTGTTTTACAAATCAGTTAAACGGGCTTGAATGTATGCAAAACTCATGTGCCAAAGCCTCTTAGTTCTTCATTATGTTTTCATTAAAAGAACGAAAGGAACATTTTTGCTTGGAAATTTATAAGCGCATTAGCACGGTATGTAATCCAATGGTAAAAGGCATCGTTGTTCTTCACCCTCGTATATTTCATACGTTCCTTCTACCGCTACCCTCTGTTCTTCTTCATTTTTTAATCGTACCCTGCCTTCCTTTTTTTTTGTTTGTCGTTTTTTTTATGTTTTTAATCCGAAACATGTCAGCATTGCTCCACTCTGACCGGAAGTCAAATGCGCTTAATCTCTTGCCACTTGTTTTGAAAATCTGCTTTTAATTATTCTTTGCATTTGGCCCCTTCTTTTTTCACAAACAGGATAACGGCCGCTTTAAATCTGTTAATACACGTAATCCTACAGCATTACCATTATTAAACAATGATGGTAAATAAATATTTCTTCACGGATATTTTGGATTTTATCTAAAAATGGATGAAGTTTTTTAGCTTCTTTAATTCAAATTCTCGGATGTTGTATTCTTCTGCGGCGTCGTTTCGCTATCGTTTTGCAAAGGAAAATTTGACAGTGAATTTATCTAAATGACTTGATAATTCATCTTCTTGCTATGTATAGATCATTATTTTACAGGGTCTCTGAAATCACGATACACTCGATTGGTGGGATAATTTCATATGATAATTCTATAAATAAATCGAAAAGAGAGAATAATATTTAATTTTTGAGAAAATTGAGTTTGAAAATTTGTCACATGTACTTAAATTTGGCTAATTACGAACTGGATATGAATGGATAATTGACAAAGGATAGCTAGTTCGCAATAGCATAGTAGTACAATTAATATAGTTAGTAATATTAATACAATATGCATGTCTCAAAAATATTTTAATTTGTAATTTGATCGATAATTTGGAGGTATATTTAATATACTGAAATTTTAAAAAATAATTAAGAGATAATATTCCTTATTATTTTCCTTATTATATATAATTATTATTCCTTATTATTATTATTTCTTATTTTCCTTATTATATATAATTATTATTCCTTATTTTTATTCCTTATTGTTCCTTATTTTCCTTATTATAGTTAAGAGATAATATTCCTTATTTTCCTTATTATATTTTAATAATATAACACTTCTTTGCTATATGTCCAGATTTGAAAAGATCTCGTAATATTCCACAATAATCATAATACACAATAGTATTCGCGATAGCAATGCAATAACATACCTTAAGAATATTTTATTTAGCTATGATGATTTAGTAGAATAAAATAAAATAAAGATATTTAGATTTATTATATTTATATAATTATTATTAATAAAATATAATTATTAATATTATTTATATATAATAAACATATATTTATTTATTATATAATTAAAATATACTACAGTTAACATATTTAATTTATTCGTCATACATATATATAGGCTATAATAAAAAGTTATTATAGCGTAAGTTTTCATAAAAAGATGAAATAAGGAGGCTGAAAATTTTTTCATTCAAAGCTCCGTTTTTGAACATGTTTAATTAAAAATTGATTTGATGTTAGTTGATAATTAGACTGCAGATATATATGTAATAATTTTATAAAAATAATTAAAACAATGGGACGTAGATAAAAAAATTATTATATTTTATACATCTTTGTATATTATATGTCTTCTCTGTATCTTGAAATTTCTTATAAATGCATAAAATTCGTAGATTATTGGTAAATTTTCAAGTCTAATTTTCTCGAAAATGAAGCAATTTCCAAAAAATTTTCTTGATCATTCTTGATTTATTTTGTCGATTATTTTTGTTTCTTTTTTCTTGTATTTGATTTGTGCAGCTTAGAATTAACTAAGTTCAAATATATTTAATAAATGTTCAAATTCGATTTTCTGAAAATCTAGTCTCAAACCTCAAACTTTTATATTTCAATCAACTCAGTTTAGCAAACAAGAAGGATTCAATATTTTAAGGTGTTTAATTCTTTCAGCTCCATCTCTGTAATATTACGTTTACGCAGTAAACACATTACGTGTCCAAAAAGAAAAGTTTCTTTTCGTCAAATAGTACTTTATACAAATTTACAAACGTTCATAGAATAATAAAACAAAAGAAGCTGTGATATAACAAGAAAGTTGAATAACAAAATTAAGAAAGCTATTTTCTTTTTTACACAGCTATTTTCTTCAAATCCGGCCTTGAAGTCAAATCTCTTTAGGATTAACATAAAATTCAACTCGAGCATAGCATTAAGAATTTCTTCATCTTTTGTTCAAATATAAAATCTATACATGAAAAAAATAATCGAAATGACTCGGCAAGACTAGAAAATTTATATCCTTTCACATATATAAAATCGTCCCTAACGATTTCAGAAGTACCTCGCATAACGATAAAGAGAATCCTCGTCCTGGCCATCTTCCGCGACTGTAAAATTCATCGTGGAAAAGCGGCGTACATAGGCGCGTATAGTCGGACGTGTCGGCTCGTATCTCGCAGCCCCGTAATTCACCGTTGCACGCTTTGAAATTCAACCGGGCCAAAGAGGCACGCGACTATGCAACGTGCTACGGTGGCGGCCTCTCGTTCGTGGCGCATGCGCTGTACCTCTTTCCCCCCAGAGCCAGCTCAGTGTGTGCGTAGCGTAATTGTGGCGCGCACGGTGCACGGACGGGGGCGACGAACGAACGTCAGAGGTTCTGGTAGCTGCTGCGTCGGACGATCCACCGACGATGGATCTAGCCACCCCCGCTTGCTCGCTCTACCCCCGCGCGCACGGGGTTCTAATTGGAGTAGGAGAAGAGGACTGGCACTGCATAAACGCGCCTATTTGTCCATTATTTCAGATTCCCTTTGTCTTCCCTAATGAAACAATGAGTCTGCGCCGTAATTGCGTCATAGCCGTCCTGTCCCTACCTTCCTCCCATTGTGTACACCGCTGCCTAGCATGGCCTTCTCGTCTTATAATCCGGACAATGCAGCGGTATAATACCGTGGCCCCTCTGCTGGTCACGCTACGCTGAAGAATTCTTTTGCCAGACTTTGTGCCTCCCTATTCTTTCCTCTTTTCCTACCTCTCTTGTTAGCCATTCATCCCTCTGGTCGCGTAGCAGATCCGCGAATATAGATTATCGGGGTTTCTGCTTGTCTCTTAACCTGTTTTAACCGCATTGATTAACCTCTTGCGTTGGAACGACCCTGCCACATTTGCAACATTTTCTCAGCTTTAAGTACATTTAAATGTACAGGCAGAATAATATGTTTATTACTTCTTAATAAATTCTACGAGTCAGCGACGAGTTCAAAAGAGAAAGAAAGCGACGAATTATCGTATACGGTCGCTCGTTATGGTCCGCAATCAGTTGCCAGCGCAAAGGGTTAAAATCGACAGCTAGAAAGTATAAAACTTTGAAGCTTTAAAACACGTTGTGCACGTTTTGTGCTTCTCAGTTTATCCGCTTATAACGATTTATCAATCGTGAATGTATTAATTCTCTTAGTTCAAGAAATTATATATAATTTCTTGTAGGTTTTATGTCGTGTCGGTAATACATAATGAGTAAGTCAGCAGGAACTGTTACCTAAAATAATTTGTTTCTTATTGCTTATAAGGAGAAACGCTTCAAATGAATTACATTACATTGGAAGAGATCCATCATATGGATGTAATTTCAACAACTGTGTCTAACAAGTCGATGTGTTTGTCGTTGTTTGACCTCCACGTTCGATAAATCATTTAGCGAGGCAAATTAATAATTCGTAATGACGAAATTGCGTAGCTGTTTATCAGAATGTATTCAAAAAACGTCTCGTATAAAGAAAAATAACATATTTAGAGCAATTGGTCATTCATTTGCAATCGTCTTTTCAAACTCAAAGTAATTCGTCTAAGACGTATTTTTGATGCAATCTGTAAGTGAGGAATTATTCTATAAGATGTAGTTCTTGCATTGATTTACCGAATTTCTTACAATTCACTACTATTTTATTTTTTATATCTCACCATATGTTTTAAATAATTTGTAGACTTATTGGATATTATTACAAATAATTTGTATGAAGCTTCGTGCGTGAAAGTTTATGGTCATTAATAAATTGAATACTTTACTTGTTAATGCTTTTACACGTATTCACAGTTGAGCCAATACTGTAATTCTCAATTTTTTCATTGAGTTTTAAAAATTGTTTTTTTTTTTTAACGTATTAATATACATTCATAATATTTCATTATAATATGTTTATAAAAATGTGCAGAAAAAGTCGAAATAACAAAATATAATATAAAAATACAAAATAATAATATAAAATATGTACTATATGAAAATAAATAATATAAAATATAATAAAAATACAAAATAATAATAAAATAATAAATATTTAGCTTAGTGAAGTAAATATTTAGCTTAATTGCTATTATCAAGAGATTTCAATAAATGATTTCAATTGTCGAGAAAAATTTTTGCTATTCAACTATTTAACGTAATCTGAAAATCCGAAACATTCTCGTTATGTCGTTTTGGTATAGATTCGTTTTAAAAGCTCGTTAATTGCTATTTAATACGTGCCTCCGGTTTCCAGTTTAATTAACATGGACGAGATATGAAAACACGCGTTCTCCTGGAATTATTTCTCCTTTATACGATATCGATTCGCCGAATTGCGATTCTGCTGCTGTTATTTATTAATTCTTCATCAGATTACATTCAACATTTAAATTCTATCATCTTTGCTTCTCATTACTTCGTTTAATCTCCATTGCTCGATGTTTCGTCCTTCTTTTTTTTTTCTTTTTTTTTTAGAATCCTGTTTATATTAAAAAGCACCACATTCGAGGCGCATAATTGCATCGATTAACCGTGTATCTTGCACAAAGTCTTATTGACCTAACAAAAATTATATATCGGGCGCATTTGCAGTGAGATGAGAAAAAGGAAATTTTAATATCGAGTTTCGGAGAGCATGCTGAACCTTCAAATTATATTTTTATTAACTTTTATTGATCGTGAAAGCATTTACTAACAGCAAGTTCAATATTAGTTAATTTGCTTCTCGATGGCGAGACTTTGAAATTATTCTTTACTACTCTTTTATTTTTTTTATGTTATTTGAAGTAATTTTTGAGCGAATTTTCCTGAGTAGAAAGACTTTAAAAAATAATTCTTTTTAGCAATTTTTAGAACACGTCTTAATTAGTCTTTGATTCTTTATTATTGATTAAAAAAAAAAAAAAAAAAAACTAAGGAAAACAAACAAATATATTGAAAACCACAATTTCTTTTAAAAGATACTATTCTGTTCATTCTCTGTTCATTCATTAATCGTTTGGTCTATTTTTCACTTAATTTTGTGCCAGAACTTTATGTTATTTTATAGTAATTTTTGAGCAAATTTTCTTGAGTAGAAAGACTATAAAAAATAATTATTTTTAGAACACGTCTTAATTAGTCTTTGATTCTTTATTATTGATTAAAAAAAAAAAAAAAAAAAAAAATAACTGACCGAGGAAAACAAACAAATATATTGAAAACCACAATTTCTTTTAAAAAATACTATCCTGTTCATTCCCTGTTCATTCATCAATCGTTCATTAATCTATTTTTAATCATTTCATAATTTATAATTATATTTCATAATCATTCATTAATCTATTTTTCACTTAATCCTGTGCCAGAAAATTTTGATAAAAGCTGTAACTAACGTTGCGGATTTTTGTGAAAACAATTGTACAAAGGGAAAGAGAGTGGCATCCTTGGCAGAATGTTGACGATGTTAATACGTGAAAAGAGGGTCGAATTAAAAATCTGACATGGCCGATCGGATATCCTGCAGATGTTCCAACAGGATTTCAGCAGGGAATCGCTATTACTGCCGGGATTCTCTGCAGCGCGAATTACGCCGGTGCGAGTAAATGTAGGCAGGAGGACGTAGCCAAGAGTACAAAGTAATCCCGGAGATTACCGGCTTACTCTGTCAGAAGATTACGTCAGGTCGAGGGTGTCAGCACCTCCCGCGGGAGATGGGTGTACCCCAAAACTACCCTACATCTTGCGTTCTTGCTCTTACGCTTGGTGATCCACTGTCGTGCATCGAAACAATCGATCACATTGTGTCTCGCTTGACCGTCTGCCTCTGAATCTCTGATGGGGGCATGTGTGAAGTGTATCGAGCTTCATCGTGAACAGATTTGCGGTAAACTTTCCATTCCCTTTTCTTCGCATATTTTTTGCAGGATAATTGGCAGTTTGCGTTTCAAGGACAAATAGTTTATTTGTGACTTTTCGCCATCCGCCAGTTTTATAATTCACTATTTTTTTAACTTTGATAACTTAAGCGAGAAATTGACCTGGTATTGTATCGAAATTTTTACAAATTTAATGTTTCATTCCAACTTGATTAATTTTTCTTTTGTGTTTCTACTGATGCATGGGTATATTGTAGGCATCATTTGACTAATTTTGTGTAAGTGATCATATATTTTTTGATATTTTATAATAAATTTGCGATCTCTCTTGTGATTTTAAAAATCACTTGTGCTTCTTAAACAAATGATAGTTTAATAAAATGGATGTTCAGTCTAATCTGACATGACACTATATTCAGCATATATTTTGATGAATTATAAGATAGAAAACTATTTTAAATCGATATCACAATTGTATGAATAAAACAAATCAATCAACAAATTTTCATGCTCGTATCCATCGTAGAAAGTTACGAATTTTTCAAGTTTAACATTATTCCATATTCTCCAATAATTTATTGTACTAATTGTTTTTCTTAGAAATGAAAAAATATATTTAGAATAATGTGAATATTAAATTTGTCCAAACGACGAGAATTAAATGCATTTATTGAAGTGCATTCACATTAGCTTATGATTGTATATTTTGATAAGTTCATTGCTACATGCATTTCCGCTTTATTTTATTTCCATGCTCGCTGTCCCATTTATTCATTTGACTCTGATTTGAAATTGATTTCTGGGAATAGAAACAGAATTCGAAGTCATTAGTGACTTTTTGTGTCTGGAATATATATTTCAAACACTTATGTCAATACGTTTTACTCTGTAGGAATTTTACTAATTTTCAGTTTTTATTCGATACAGTTAGTTTTCAAAATTTTAATAATTTTATTCTATATCTATTTAATTTTTTT
>NW_025110675.1:76692-103460 GCF_011392965.1 Frieseomelitta varia
TTCTAAATTATTCATTCGTTCATTTTTAGAAATTTGATTGATAGAAATTTTACTCTGTAGGAATTTTACTAATTTTCAGTTTTTATTCGATACAGTTAGTTTTCAAAATTTTAATAATTTTATTCTATATCTATTTAATTTTTTTCATATGATTTATTTTCAAATTAGTCTTCAAATTCTAACTAGAGTATTATATTTTTTAAATTTCCCTTTTCTTCTGCTTCTAAATTATTCATTCGTTCATTTTTAGAAATTTGATTGATAGAAATTTTACTCTGTAGGAATTTTACTAATTTTCAGTTTTTATTCGATACAGTTAGTTTTTCAAAATTTTAATAATTTTATTCTATATCTATTTAATTTTTTTCATATGATTTATTTTCAAATTGGTCTTCAAATTCTAACTAGAGTATTATATTTTTTAAATTTCCCTTTTCTTCTGTTTCTAAATTATTCATTCGTTCATTTTTAGAAATTTGATTGATAGAAATTTATATTTATTGAATTTCACTTATCCTGACTAAAGTTCATACAGTTCACACCGATTATCCCTTGTACTAATAATTTTTCATTTGTTAAATAGAAAGTTCGTTAAATAGAAGTTCATTTTCAAATGAGTGAATTCAACCAGTAAAAGTCAGACTGTCTCGACTAAAATTTGGTTCAATTAAAGTTCACATAATTCAATTTGTTCCATAGGATCAGTAGTTTCCAAACTACTTCTTAAATTCCAATTCACGTGTTAAATTTCGTAGATTGGAAATCACACGTTCGTTATACTATTTGCGTTGCATGCCTGATTTTTAAAATGTTCTCTAAATTTGGTAAAACAGGATCACGTTCGTTTTGCCGTGCTAACCTGAACTCTGGCTTCGGTGAGGTTAATCTTCATCGCCAGGTCCTCTCTCGTGAAAACATCCGGGTAATGTGTCTGTGCAAACGCTGACTCTAGTTCCTCGAGTTGCTGAAGAGTGAACGTGGTCCTGTTCCTTCTTTGCTTTCGTCTCACGAAAGAATCCTCGCCGACTCCGTGCAAGGCTGGATGATACGCCGAGTAACTGGTATCTGTAACGCGATCGAAACGTGTATCGCGATTAGAATTAATCTCTTCTTTTTGAAGAAATGAAGGTATTATAAGAAGCTTTTACAAATGAGAATTTTCATAAGTATTAAATGGAAAAATAAATCGAGGAAGAATGATATTTTATCATTTAAGACTTCCGCTTCCGAGAAAACCGAACTTTGTCAAATGTAGGATAATTTACGTAAACATATCTTTTTCTAAAATTTAGAAAAAGATGAAAAATTGTAAGTGAACTACATGACAATTTTATATATATATATATATATATATATATATATATATATTTATATAATAATTTATATATCTTTTTTTAAAATTTAGAAAAAGATGAAAAATTGTAAGTGAACTATATGACAATTTTATACATACATATATATATATATTTATATAATATTTTCTTTTTTCATAAATAACGCATGCATTTTTTTTTTAAATTAACGCAATATGTTACTTATACATTTTTTAATGAAGCATTTGTGGACATTTTAGTCTTATTTTTGCTTAGAAACGTTTTGTGAGCATCAAAATGCGAGATACCCTACATAAAACATTTTAGTAACATTTTTGTCCACGTTTATCAACGTCTGAATGCTAGAACAGATATCCCGTACAAAACAGTAAGTCGTATTTTTTTAACAAACCGCCTAAAAAACAGACGCTCATCCCCGATTCATCATTCCATCCGATCTGGCGTATGCCGCCGGTTTGACAAAAATTCGAAAGCACCCTATCGCCTGGTGCATGATTTAACGCGGAATGGCTGGTTCGCGCGGGCCAATTACCAGAAACACACACTCGTTCGTCGTAAATCCGAAAAAAGGAAAAAAAAAAAAAAACGCGCGCCGCGACCGAAGCATGCCCAGACAAAAGCACGAAGAGGGGATGAAGAGAAACGATGCGTGTATGTGAAACAAGCTGACAAGTGAAACAGAGAAATGGATAAAGTGAGGCTGTAAAGGTAGAAAAGGAGAGAGAGAGAGAGAGAGAGAGAGAGATAGAGAGAGAGAGAGAGAGAGATTGTCCAATGGGGGTAAACGTTACGAAATCCAGAGAACCGCTTATCAATGATGCAGAGCAATCAGCGCAATTAATTACCACGGCGCTAAGCCGGAGCTTAACGAAAAACACAAATTAATTTCCTAAGCTCATAAAAATTCATGCGACTCGCTCGGCTGCCGAACACGACGGATCTGCCCTCGCCTGGTATCGACTGCTGTTCGCTCTAACGATGTGCATCCACCTGCAAGATCGCGTTCAATTTCGGATTTTCACCGTAATTATGGTTTTGCTTGCCGTTTATTTCGTCGTGTTGATCGGGTGATGCTTTGAAATGCTTTTTGGAGTATGTTTTTCGAAGCGTTGGATATTTTTTTTTTTTTGGTTTACCACGTACTTTAATAATTTTGAATGTAGAAAATAGAAATTAATAGTATTATGATTAAAATAACAATAGAGAATGAAATTAATAGTATTATAATTAAAATAACAATAGGGAATAAAATAAAAATATAGTAGATGCGAAATATAGTATCAAAAATCTAGTACAATTTTTTTTTTATAAAAACCGATGCCAGTACACTTTAAAGTTACAGTTTCTATAATAAAATTAGAATACTTATTATAATATTAATCTTCCTATGCCTACATATACATTTTTAGATTTGCTTCAAATTTGACTAATATAATCATGATAGCTGAACTTATTACATGTTTAAAATTAATATTATGACATATATTAATTTTTTATTTATATTTAATATATATTTAATATTGCACATGTTCTACATACATCTTCAAATTGGTATCAAATTTTGCCAATATAATTGCAACAATTAATCACATTTTGTTATAATAATATAACAATATATATACACAATCATATTACATAAAACAAGTATTAAAAACAAGTACTCATTTTGTTATAATAATGTAACAATATATATACATTACACAAAACAAGTACTCACATTTTGTTATGATAATGTAACAATATATATACATTACACAAAACAAGTACTCACATTTTGTTATAATAATGTAACAATATATATATATATATATATACATTACACAAAACAAGTACTCACATTTTGTTATGATAATGTAACAATATATATATACATTACACAAAACAAGTACTCACATTTTGTTTATAATAATGTAACAATATATATATACATTACACAAAACAAGTACTCACATTTTGTTATAATAATGTAACAATATATATACATTACAGAAAACAAGTACTCACATTTTGTTATAATAATGTAACAATATATATATATATACACAATCAAATATATACACCTACAAACAAGTACCAATACTAATTTCAGCTTCCCTCTGTCAGTGCGTTCAAAAATTTCACATGGATCTCCCGTTAATTGACATCCGTGCATTCCTGATTCAATATCCTCGAGGCGTTCCGGCCACGTTTCAATTCCGCGCGATTTTTTCCTCCGCATGGTTGAATCTAAAATCGCGGCGGGCTCGCGAGGAACGCGAAAATTCCAGGAATTCGATTGCGTTCGGCACGTCCGCTCTGTTTGCAACAAGTCATCCACGCCGGAAACCAACTTTTGCAACTACCGCGGAACAATTATATCGTCGGGCGAACTCGTACCCGTGTGTCATTTGGCAATAGTCCGTCGCCCCTGCAAAATTAATGCGATCGTTCACGAGGATTTTCGCGTGCAGTATGTATGACTTTGCAATTGAATTTCCCGCGATCGATGTCCTGTCCTCGCGTTTAATAACAGCCTTCTCGTTGCGGGAAATTGTCCGACCACCTCCACCTCCCACCTTCTCCCGCTTCCATCAAATATGTTGCCACGTAATCGTCGCGACTCGTTTATTAAACGATAATGTCAATTTCGTCGTGTATTCTTGGTGATACGGGGCTCCGTGAAGATTTGTATCCGCGATTTAATAGTGGACGTTTCTCCTCTTTATTCGAGGCTGATAACCGAGGATGGAACAGCGTATTTAATGAGCGATGGTTGGTCAGCGTCAAATTCGAACTTCATGGATAACGAGTGGACTGTAAATTTTTGAAATGCGCAAAAGTGAATACACTCGTGAGTATAATATTTTGTACTCTGGTTCTGCATGCAAATTTGAATGGCTTGTAATTGTTCAAGTTTCCTTTTTGTTAGATTCTTCTTTGTTCTCCTTGTTACGTACGAATTATTTACTTTCAATTTGTGCTTTAATAGGAATTCTTTTCTGTATGTAATTAACAAATACTAATGATAATAATAATAATAATAACAACAACAACAATAATAATAATAGTAATATAATAATAATAATTAAAATAAAGATAATAGTAATATAATAATAATAATAATTAAAATAAAGATGATAGTAATATAATAATAATAATTAAAATAAAGATAATAGTAATATAATAATAATAATTAAAATAAAGATGATAGTAATACAATAATAATAATTAAAATAAAGATAATAGTAATATAATAATAATTATTATAATAAAGATAATAGTAATATAATAGTAATAATAATATATAAAGTATACGAAATAGAATACTTATTATAGAATACCATATATATGATATTTAGTAAATGAAACAAATTTAGGCTACTTATGTCATAAAGACACAAAAATATAAATTCGCGACCTGACAATAAGCAAACTGTGGATATTTACGTATATGCAAAAATCTGCATATTGCACATGATATATAAAACCATATAAAATTAAAGTATATTGTTTATTTAGATTGCTTCTATTTTTCGAATTATGTTTATAAAAACACATAGTATTGGTATATTCAAAAGCATACAAAATATCTAAAGTATTTATTGTAATACTTGATAGATGAATGAAATCTTCAATTTCTTAACACGCTGACTGCTGCACACATGTTTCGCCTATGGGACAAAATAATGGTATTGTACTACGATGAAAGTGCAATGAAAGCGTATCTTTCATTTTTTGATATTGTCAGTGTTATTCATGCTGCTTGAAATTTATTTGTCGATGATGCACATTTTATTTTAATCATTCTAAAATGTTTATAGGAATAGAAATAGTTCAACTTGTCATAGTACACACTTTAATAACAAGTATCTTTTAATGTAGCACAATATCGATATTGTTATGTTGAACTAGGAATTGTTTATTGATTTTTACAGCAAAGTATGGACGAAAATGCACTGGTACAAATTTTTTTTAGATAAAATGATACTAGATGAAAAAATAGTGAATTTTTATAACGCGAGAGTGCTCAAGTCTTTATTTACACATTACACAGTCATTCAAATCTCTGAAAATACGCAATAACGCAATAATAAAGTTTAGACACAGAGAATTATATAAATTGATCGTTTCAACCGCTTCGAGAGTTCTCATATTAATTACACTTGCAAGAACATTAACCAGTTGCGCTGGCAACCGATTGCGGACCATAACGAGTGACCAAAACCGTGTACAACAATTCGTCGCTATCTTTTCGAGCTCGTCCGTGTGACATCGCTGGAAATTATTCAGAATAATAAATTTCACTAGAAACGATTGAAAAGTAAATAAATTTATCATTTTGCCTACTTACGTTTCACTTAAGTGTACTTGAAAACTGAGAAAGTGTTACAATTTGGAACGAAAACTTCTCGGCATGCCGCGTCAAGAGGTCAAATTACACAAATACAGTGCATGATACCCCGAGTATATAGCAATCAGTTCAGTTCGAAGATTCCGCGAAGGAACAAAAAGAATCGCGAATAAAAAGGAAACCACAAGAGTGAGGGGCAGGAATCGAAGCTCGTCGGTTGGCAAAATAAATTTATGGCCGAAAGTGAAATCCACTCAGGATCGTAGATTAGACTTGAGGGCCCCTGGGCGAAGTCCGGATCCCGACGCAACTCGCGCAACTCATCGAGACTCCTTGCCTGATCCAATTTATTAACGGTGGCTGGAGCCGTGCGCTGAAGAAAGGTCCTGACTTCTGCACACGTCGTCCTTTTTTTCCCAGCGACACACGTCGTCACGGCGAGGGTCGCAGCTTTGTCTCCTCGTTCGAGGGAAAAACAATGAGAAAGAAAGAAAGAGAGAGAGAGAGAGAGAGAGATTAATTTCTTCTTGCCAGGAAGCGAACGGCGGAAAGCTCGCACGTGCCCCTACGTGCGCCTTTAAAACGCTTTTGCCCTCTTCATCCCAGGACCGCCCTTGATTTGCTTCCGCTCGGAACGCGCGCTTGGATTAACCCTTCTCCTCTACCAGCGGGACAGATACTGCAGTTAAAGTGTCGTGGAATCGTATTTCTGTTGTTTCGCTGGTTCTCTGTTTGTGCACCCTTTGTGCGTGAACGCTCGTTCACTCCTCGTCCCGACGAGTTCGCGTTCATTTATTAGACTGACACTCGTTTAATGAATGGCAACGATGCGAGGCACAAAATTCGACGAACGATCGCCTGTTCGTCTTTGGTCTAATCGTATCGTTAGAAAAACGAGTGTGTCGTTCGTTTGATGAATTGTTCTTGTATTATAATTAGGAGGAGGGAATTAAAATGAGAATCAATCGATACAATGGCGTGAATAATTATGTTAATTGTAACACAGGATATTGCTTCTTTGATTTATCGTTGTTATGCAGCGAGAAATATATAACGGTATAATGAACGATGAATGATTTCGGATGGTTTTAATCTTTTTCGAAAGTCAGTTTCGTTCTTTTCTTTTTTTTTTTTAATGAGATTGCACATTAATCGATGCAACTCGACATTTTCTACTAGAGAAAAAATAGTGAAAGACTCGTGTACGTCGTGAAATTATTAATTTTAATTATTAATTAATAATTTTGTATAAAATATCACGTGAAATACATGCAGTGATATTCAGATACTTGTCAAATAGCCGCTGTACAAAACAAATTTAACAAATCTCGCTTCTGCAGGCACATATTGGAAAAATTTAGGGAAAGATCAATTTGAATTGGTTGGGGCAATAAAACGAATAAAATGCGTATAGAAATGTCCTTGGCGTATGAAGATTACTGAACTGCGAAATTTGAAGAATTACAGCGTTATTTATTCAGTATGAAATATATAAATTGAATAATAATATCAATTTTTAATACACGATGATTTTTAACAGTTATTGAATTGCTAAGAAAGATAAAAATAAAGATGCTCCGTGGACAACCCAATTTAGTATGTTAGTATGTCAGTTAACAAGAGTTAATCCCAGAAACTCAGTTTTAAAAATGTTTATAACATGTTACAACTAGGAATATTATAATTGAAGATGACAAAATTGAAATTGATACGTGTTCGATTTTCTCTGTTTCGAAATTTCAGACATTTCTGTAGGAGAAGATTAAACAACGATTAAATGAACATATTGTAATTTAACTTCAGAACTAAGAAATTGAATTTACAAATAAGTAAAATTTAATTTTCCGCTGGTCAAGTCCATTGATCAGTTGGATATTTGATAACTGTATAACAAACATGTGGAAATGTTTCAGATCATGGTATATAAGCATTAAAAATAATTGCAAAATCATAATAGACTAGAAATGGTATAAATAATAAAATAAAATCATTTGCGTGTTTAAGAAACAATTTTAAAAAATTAAAATTTTAATTAATTATCAGTGTACAAATTACATACATATATAGAATGTTTAAAACAAAGAAGGGCTTGTAATAAAAAAGTCTAAAAAGTGTCTAATCAGCATGAATTCTGAAAGCAATCCTTTTCATTAAAAAAATCAACTTGCATTATTTAGTATTCGATTTCGCGAGTGAATCTTTATTTTTTTGCAGTGTGTAATCGAACGAAGTACGATAAAAAGAATCAAAAGTATTAGTTCGTAATATAAATCTTCGGTATCCATTCAGTTTAATATTCTGATAGTATTAACAGTGTCTATTCACTATTCTAATGTGGAAATGTGCTGAATGTACATTTCGTTCGTGATCTTGCAAATCGGAATACGTATCGTCGTTAAAATATCCCAATATTCCATCTGCTGAAATCTCTTTTAAAAATCACTATCAATGCGATCTTCAAGTATCAGACTCTTTTTCTTTTTTAAATATACCTTACATGGTTTTACATACGTTTAATACCTCAGAGCGTAGAGAAAAATGGAAATTAAACAACATGGCTGCGAAATATATTACAATTGAGATATTTATTTGTAATAAAATATTAACATCTGGCATAGAGAAGCGATAACTAGCTCTTCGGTCCATCAAGACAAGTTTAATTTGCCTCGAAACTGCTTGAACATCCTAGGGGTAACATCCTTTCCTACATGTTTCTCGCTCCAAATAAGAAATAAGAAAAGTAATAATAATAATAAAAGAAACAATTGTCACGTTTATCTGAAATTCCTTGAAGAACGAAGGGGCACAGAGTGGGCCGGATGGTTTCGTGGAAAAACTAGACACAGAACGAAATCTAATGACACCCCGACCGTTACTAATGACGCTAACGAGCTAGTTAGATGTTAGAGCGAATGTCGGTGGGTTCGGACCCTGCGCCGAGTGAACCCACTTACCGACTTATCACGTAGTTACCTAATCTGTTTATCCCAACGGGGGGGTTGGCGAGGGGGACGGCGACCAGGGAGAGCTGGAAGGGTGCACGGACGTCCCTGAGGACACCCTGCCTCCGCCTCCGATCCCCGTTCCACGAGATCATCCAGCAGGCATCGTTTAGGCACACACGTGCCATAGAAATTACGTGTCTTATGTCTTTCGAGGACTGTGGTTTTTAATAATCGTGTAAAGGATTCAGCGAACACTTTCGGATCGAGAAGTTCGATGTTTCGGACTTTTCGGAGAATTTCTCAGCTCTGTCCTTTCGTTGACAAGATGAGTACAGGGCTGTCTCTTCGACAGGAAAGTATTTTGTACGAAACAGTATAACATGGCGTCGAAATAATATTCTAGGATGTTGAATATTTTTTTCAAATGGAACGCGCATTTTCTCCAAATTTGCAATTAGAGTGAATTTTCTGCAAGGAAATGTTTTAAATAAATCATTCGTGAGAAGGTAACACTGAATTCTTTAAATGAAATTGTTTCATACGTTCATTTCGGTACGAAATTTTAATTAATAATTTGTACTATTTGTCTGTTTAATATTATTTTTTTTATATTTAGTTAATTAATAATTTATATCACTTGTTTATTTCGGTACGAAAATTTAAAAGCAGCAGTAGAGTTTCTATTAGAAGATATTAATTTATCCTAAACGTAATACGATTGTATTATTTATCGTACATATTTATTTAATTACAGTAGATGCTTTCTACATTTCTACATTTCTATACATTGTTCCAATATCATACATTACTTTAGATATCGTGCAATTTTTGATTAACATGCTATACTTTTAAAGTTAGACATTTCAAAGGATTTGATGATTCATCTTGTATAATAATCTTTGGATCTCCGACAGAATTTAAATTTTGTAAGATGGAAAGTTTTCTTACTTTGTTTTAGAATCCTTCGTATTTATTCTCAATAATAAAAAAAATTTTTTTTTTAATAAATTGAATTGTAAATCAAACGATTTAGATTTTAGAGTAAAAATTAATGTTACGCTAATGTAAATTAGTGATTTATTTGATCCACGAGGAGTCAAGCGATAATTTATCGTAATATCGTAAATACTTCAACTTCCTTCAATTTTATAAAATTGTAGAATATAGACGAAGGTACAATGATAAAGAAGTATCAAGCATATCCTCGAAATTTTCTTTCGTAATTCCAACATTAAAAGAAGAAAAAAAAATAAAACATAATAATATAAATTAATTGAAAAATATAAATATATAAATAAAAATATGAGAATATAAATTAAATATAACTAGGATATATTAACATTAAAAGAAGAAAAAAAAAATAAAACATAATAATATAAATTAATTGAAAAATATAAATATATAAATAAAAATATGAGAATATAAATTAAATATAACTAGGATATATTAACATTAAAAGAAGAAAAAAAAAATAAAACATAATAATATAAATTAATTGAAAAATATAAATATATAAATAAAAATATGAGAATATAAATTAAATATAACTAGGATATATTAACATTAAAAGAAGAAAAAAAATAAAACATAATAATATAAATTAATTAAAAAATATAAATATAAGAATATGAATTAAATATAACTAGGATATATTAACATTAAAAGAAGAAAAAAAATAAAACATAATAATATAAATTAATTGAAAAATATAAATATATAAATAAAAATATAAGAATATAAATTAAATATAACTAGGATACATTAAAAGAAGAAAAGAAAAATAAAACATAATAATATAAATTAATTGAAAAATATAAATGTATAAATAAAAATATAGGAATATAAATTAAATATAACTAGAATATATTAACATTAAAAGAAGAGAAAAAAATAAAACATAATAATATAAATTAATTGAAAAATATAAGTATATAAATAAAACTATAAGAATATAAATTAAATTTAAATACAAAAATATAAATTAACTGAAAAGTATTGCAAATTGCAAACGTTAGTTCTCAACGCGTTAAACGAACGCAAATTCTTCGATAACAAAATTCTGGGAAGTGCAAATTCTAGAACGCGCGCGCTTCTTTTAGAATATACATTTACCTCGATTAAACTCGTTTCACCCTGCAAATGAAATTTCTATAAATCGCACTACACAAGCGAGAAGGGAATAAAGTTTCAGCGTCGCTTTAAGATATCTTTCGTGTTTTTCGTCGCGTTCTAATCAACGATAAACGCGCGTACGAATTTCACTTAATTTTAAGTGGAGCTACGGGGAGCGGCTGCGATAAAGGGAATGATAAATGCGCATTAAAAACATAATTTCACTTTGCGCCAGGGAAATCAATATTTTATTTAAACTATATTTCGGGCCTAGATGGAAGGGCACTTACACATGTCCCTGAGGATATACCGTATCTCTCTCCCCTCCTACACCTACCGGTCCCCATTCGATTATCTACCTACCGCATGTATCTCATTGAGGTTCATAATATGCAATAAAGTGAGCGTATACATCGTGACCCGATGAACCACGCTCGAATGTATAAAAATAGAAAATAACGGCTGCTTTCCCGCTTGCTCTTTTCATCCTTTAATTTCACAAATTTGTTTTAAATTGGACGAACGTGCTTGTTGAAAAAGTGTTTTTATTCTCGGTTCAAAGTGCCATCAAACGTCACGAAATTCACATATCAAAATATGTAATATATTACGTTACTCAGAAATAATTATGTAACAAAGCGATTTTGTTGTTGTTTTTTTTTTTGATCTTGTGACTTTACATGTTTTTTTTTTCAAATTAAATTAAGAGAAAATACTCATTGATCCTGCTTTATTAAATTTTTATATTTTTAAGCGAAGAAAAAGTTTTAAAGAGATTCTTAGCATAACACACACAGAAACTTCTTTTATGTTTTATTATATATTTATATCGGCAAAAAGAAAAAATAATGCTGAGTCGAAAATGAACTCAAAGAACGTAGCAAGTTTGAGGAGAACATCTCAGAATATTACCTAATTAAATAATTAAAATCCATAACACAATCGGAATATAATTTATAGCAAATAACTGCACGATTTTTTTTTTGTTGCTTTCTTCATTCTTCAATCATCTGCAAATTTTTTTAAATTGAAAGAAAATACTGTTTATAAAAAAAAAATGTACTATATATATGTACTATATATTATTGAGAAATAATTAATAGAAAATGATGAAACGATTTTCTTCATTGCTCTTTTCATTCATTAACTCTATGAAGTTTTCAGATCGAAAGAAAATATTCATTCAACTACGATCTTTAAATTTTTATATTTCAACAGTTTCAGAGAAAAAAATTGAGAAATCATGCACAATGGTAAGAGTTTTTTTTTTTTATATCTATTATATACTTACATGATTAAAAGAATATTACCGAGTTGAAAATGAAAAGAACATGGCAAGATTGAAGTGAGTGTAGTAAAAATTTTAGTTTCACTCAGAATATTATCGATAGAAATATAAATTATCTTTCCTACAAACTTTTTAAACTAGAAGGGAGAGTAGTGTAATAATTTTGTTTAAATAACACGAAATTCACTAAATAATTAATCGAAATGTGCAAAACGACTCTTTTCGTTGTTCTTTCGATTCTACAAATTTTTCCAAAAATAGACGAGACCAGCGTCAGCTGGAATTTGATTCTCAGAATATTACCGGTATCACCAAAATTCGAATATCAAAACGAGAAATCCACCACACTGCCGAGAAACAATTTTCATAAATAAAACGATCGAATTCAGCGAATTGAAAAAAAAAAAAGAAAAAAGATAGGGACACAAAGTTCAGCCCGCACAAAGGAAAATACGATCGAGGAAAATACGCCCGATGAATCAAAAGTTCAACTTTGATGCCGTCGTCGTATAAAATTCGTCGCGTAAAATCGCGAGAAATAGGAGCCGCGGAAAATTGTGAAACTCGATCGTGTATTTTCCAGCGCGTAAATAAAAAAAAAAAGGATTGATAAAAATCTGACGTTTCAACCTCGTGTCAATCCGCCAGAAAGATATATATATATATATATATATATATATAGATATGCACAGGACTTAACGTGCAGGATAGAAACGAGATTCGACTTGGAAAGCGATCGGTGAATAGGCAAACTGGCGTCCAAGTTGCAAAGAGCGACTCGGCACCGCCGTCGGGACACGGTTTAACCGGAAGTTGCTCCGAAGTGCAAATTAAGTTTAGCGGCCGTCCAGTTTGTAGCGTCGTCCACTTTGCGTAACTCGGTCTAGTCGGTAATGTAACTTCATCGATGTGTTCCGCCAGAGCAAGTGCCGGCACAATCAATCTCCCTTTTCTCTCCCTCCCCTTCCCCCCCTTCCTTCCCTTCAACGTCCACGTACCTTTTTGCTCGATTTTATTCCATTCCAACGCGGTCGCTGCTCGTCCCTCAACTCTTTTAACTTTCGTCCGTTTCGTTTCACCTTTCGTCTGTTTTTTTCTCTTTTTTTTTTTAATACGAAGAGCACAATCAATCGTCATCGTGATTTTTCAAGCACTTTTTTCTGGCAAAAAGAATGTGCCTTGAACAAAAGTTCAGTCGATTTTGTCGCAACGCACGGGATTTCCAAAAGAAGTTTTCTTATCAGTGAGAAGTGAAGATCGCCTTGGCTTTTTCAAACGACACTGTGTATTTTTGACTGTTACTATGACATTGAAGTGACCTTGAATGTAGAAATTAAAAGAAATATTATCGTAGATTCTAGTGTCATTAATTCCACGCTTCACAAATCACGATGATGTTGATTAACTTTTATTCGAGATGTTGATTAACTTTTCATCGAACTTAAAATTATCTGAAAAATCGTGGATATGAATCGATACATACGACACGCTGATTTTGTCGTAAATCATTTATCATTAATATTTAAGAACAAACATTATTTTGTGCAATTTCATATGCTAATTCAGATACTTAATTATATAAACCAAGTACAATTATGAACACATTTCCTTAAATAAATGCATCAATATTTGTTATTATTATTTATTGTCTTTCTTATATCATCAAGTAATATTTTTATTAATAATTGTTCATATAAATGCAGAGATATAATATAAATAATGTTTATTTAATAGGAGCAATGATAATAAAACGACAAATAATTAAACAAGACAAATAATATTCAATCAACATGAACTAACAACTCAAATAAACTCTTTCACCAACACAATTGACACTTGTCTGTTATATTTAAACATAATTGAAATTATAACTACAGATTAATTACAATAACCGATACCACACTGACTGCTAGATATCAATTTTTATTTACAGAGTGACGAAAATTGAATATTCATGTTTCATTCGTTCTTTACAGAGTTTTTCCAGTGTGTATATTCAACTATCTTTCTCGTAGCATTTTTCTACCATACAATAAATAACTGTTACAATTTACACTATCTTGTTAATATTTGTCTGTGTCTAAGCACTCCGGACCAATTTTCTATCATCTTCGTTTCGTACTAATACTTCAACCTTAAATGGACAGTTCCATCATCGTTTATAATTCCTGTTATGTCGGGGATGATTCGAGAAATTGAATCGACGTTTCTCTACGATACAGCTCGCTTTAAAATCCACCCTCGCTGCGGCCAGAGTGAAATTGAGGAAGAGTAGTAAGGGGGAAAATAGATGAAGAAATGTAAGATTATGGGCGGAATCAAATTTTTCTTACGGGGGGGAAGGGGGGGGGGGTAAATCGGAGCAAAACAGTACTCTAGGGACGTTGGTAATCGTGTCGCCGGAAGGCGAAAGGGATCTCGATGGTAGTACGTATTTGTCAACTTGATTATTATATATCTTGAAATATTTTAGGAAGTGAAATTCTATCTATTTTTCTTTTGCGTTATATTTTAACTGGGCCAAGTTACGCAGAAGCCTATCCATTTCTTAAAGTGGCGAAACATTGGGCTCAAATACAGCAACTTTCGCGTAAATTTCTGATCTTTATTTTATCGAGTCACAGAAACAACTGTTCTGTCATATTATACCAGACCGTGGTTCCATTTTCTACTTTGACTTCGAATGAAAGTGGAAGTGAAATACGCGTGGTGCGAAAAGAATTCTTTCAATTGTGATTTGAACGTTTCTCAATTCGACGAAGAAAGAAGCTCGTTGAATTTGTATCGGCATGCAGATAATAACATCCGCGGATAATACACAGGAGACAAATGGAATATCTACTTACAGGGGTGAGTGGCGGCGAATGGGTACTCGAGGGTGGGTGGTAACCGTGGCGTTGGAAGACCCGGGGGGCAGTGGTAGCAGAACATGCCGCCAGGTCTGGCCACCGTCCCACCCCCCGGCCCCCCACCCCCTCCTGCCCCCGGCACCTGCGATTGACTCGACTGCTGTTGTTGCTGCTGCTGCTGTTGCTGCTGCTGTTGTTGTTGCTGCTGTTGCTGCTGCTGCTGCTGCTGATGATGCGCGTGGTGGTGGTGATTATTGTTTGGCTGGTGAGTGTGAACTGATCCAATCTGCAATTGGAGAGAAAGACGGGTTTCTTACGTAAGTGGTGCATCATTTTTCCAGGAAGGTGAATTAGACGTTGTTAGGGAAACGTACAGTCACGGATATTTCTGAACGATTTGTCCGAGGGGTAGGGAGGGGGGAGGGGAGGGCAAGAGAAATTGTGTAATTACTGGCTGACGGTAGCAATTGTTTCCTTAGGATGGTTAATTGGACGACAGGCTAATCCGTTTTTTAGAATGATGCGAAATTGGAAACGGTTCATGCTCGAGGGACAAATGTCGTGTGACGTTTTTGAACTAGCACAAATTTGAAATGGGCATTTTGTTAGTAAATATGCATATGTTTGTTTGAAAGAGTGATATATAATATATGGAGGAAAATTCAGTTGGAGAGATGAAAGCAGTTAGTTTGTGCTCGAAAGGATATTTTGGTATAGTGCAAAACTGAAATGGAGAAAGATCATTTGAAATGGGCATTTTGTTAGTAAATAGGTATCTATTATATTTTGTATTCAAGAGAGTGTTAATATGGTTAGTAAATGGACATTCTATTTGTGTTTGAGAGAGGATTATACAATATTTTAATATGGCATAAAATTGAAGTGAAGAATGACAGGCATTTGGTTTATGTTCGAAAGTTTAATAACATTATAATAACATTATATTTTGTATTCAAGAGAGTGTTAATATGGTTAGTAAATAGGCATTTCATTTGTGTTTGAGAGAGGATTATACAGTATTTTAAAATGGCATAAAATTGAAGTGAAGAATGACAGGCATTTGGTTTATGTTCGAAAGTTATAATAACATTATTTGCAATATTTTATGTGTAATATTTTGAAATAATATAAAATTGAAACAGAGAGAGATAAGTATTTAGTTTACATTCGAAAAATTAATGATATTATTCGTAATATTTTAAATGGGCATTTAATTTGCGTTCGAGAAATTAATAATATTATTCGTAACATTATACTGCAATATTTTGAAACAGCGTGAAATTGAAATGCATTCAGAGAGTATTGTGTAACATTTTAAAACAGCATAATATTGAAATAGACATTTAGTTTTACAAAATATCTAGTTGGTTGGTATGTTGGTCCCTAGCTGTGTAGCATTTTAAAGTAAAATATTTTAATTTGACTTCTTCGTATAATTGCACAGTTGATGGTTGTTGCAACATATTGCAAAATTAGTTTACATTAAAGAGGAAACACAATTTGAACTCGGTTTTAGCAAGAAAGGAATATACACGGTGCTGGCCGAGATAATTTTTCATTAATTAGCTTGGTATAACTCGCTTATAATTATCAAAGTGCAAGCCACGCTTAATTTATGTACAGGATGTACTTCTGTGCAAACAATTACAATGGCAACGTGAGTTGAGCTTCCTCGTTAAAATGTTAATACGATTATGAATTTTAACTATTCAATTACATGTACCCTTATTATATGCTAAGATAATTACAGTTCATAACATTGAAGAGAAACGGAAAATGTATAGACTATCCACTTACACACACAAACTAATTAACACACTTACACACACAAACTAATAAATTGAATCTAATTACTTAAGTGCACGTAGAAAGATAATGACGATGTTGCCAAAGCAGTTGTCCAGATATAATGACAATACTGTCAAAGTTTTCTTTTGTAACAAAATGATACTGTCAAAGTTTTCTTTAAGTAACAAAATGATCATCACTGTAAAAATCAGTTGCATTTTTTGTTTTTATATATAGCACTATAATATAATACTATTATAAATAATAAAATAATTGAGTAGCGATCTACCTATTTTTGTGGATCATTTACAATCCAAATTTAATAATACCGAGCGAAGATTGACTTTGCTTTTCTCAGAATATCTCTTTTCTTATTAGCGTATGTAACTCATCGATCCTACTCATATGTATTACATTAAGGAAGAACTTTGGCATACTATACTGAAAATCTATTCTATAGGTGTTATAAGTCTAAATTTCAACCCCTGATACTCCATTAAGACTATATAAAAATTGAACGATAACGCGTAGCTCTTTTTTTGGAGGAAATGCAAAATAGCCCGATCATTATTAGTGTTTTGATATATAGCTAGTTAAAATTTATACAATCATGATTAGTCAGCGAATTTTTATACAAATTCCTATTTCTTTAGATGTAACAAAAAATTAGGGCCTTCTTTAAAAAGTTGTTTTATAATTAAATATTACAAGAAGCACTGTAATTGAAATATTTTAAGTATCTTTTTAAATTATTTTTTCAATGTAATTTATTTCTTGATGCAATGGTAAAATATTACCTGTAATAACCTATAATGAAAGAGTACATAGTTAAATTTGCAAATTTTTCCATTAACAATAAATAAAATAAATTTCTATTTAATATACGTAATCGCAAATTTCGTCTAACGTTGCAATTATTTGTTTTGGATTTTCACTCGTTATAATTATGTTCAAAATTATAAATTGGAGAGGCTGATGTATTGAATATATTATTACAGCACAGTAATTGGAAGGCAAGGGACTTGAAAACGTCAAAAATTTATGCTGAATGTTAGAAAAATAAATGTCACAAAATCTCGCCTCTGTACGTATATACTAGCATGCTGCAAATAATATAACATTTTGCAAAAACAAATGTATAATTACAGCACGGCAATTGGAAGGCAAGGGACTTGAATACGTCAAAAATTTATGCTGAATGTTGGAAAAATAAATGTCACAAAATCTCACCCCTGTGCCCATATATTTGCATGCTGCAAAATAATATAAATGTATAATATATTGTAATAAAAATATAATATAATATATATAATATATAATAAAAATATAATATAATATATATAATATATAAGATATAATAAAAATATAATATAATATATATAATATATAATAAAAATATAATATTATATATATTATATATAATAAAAATATAATATAATATATATAATATATAATAAAAATATAATATTATTGTTATATTATATATAATAAAAATATAATATAATATATATAATATATAATAAAAATATATTTTACAAAAAAAAAAAATGTATCAAATTGATACAAAAAAACGAATGTGGGTTAATACTACAGCCATTACAGCAAAAATATTTTATCATATGCACCTCTACATACTTTTCAAACTCAAACGCTATCACATGCAACAACCATCGCTCGTAACAATCAAACCTGGCTGGTAACCTGGCTGTTTGCAACTTGCGACACTCGGATTTTTGACAGCTGGGTGAAACGCAAATAAGAGAACGGCGACAAAAAAGGGGTTGGCATCGGCATGTTCGTCACACTCTGCTGAAGAGGTGGGAGGGGGTGGAGGGGGGGGGGGCACGAAGGCCACGGTGGAATCTAGAGGGATGGAGGTTAGAGGCGTATAGGCGGCCGATTACGCCGATCCCCATTAGAGGGATTGTAAACTCCCGTAAATAAATAATGCAGGTATCGGCGAGGAGCGTGGAGGGCTCTTTGCCTAAGCAGCCATCGGTCGGTGGAACTTAATAAACGGCGGAGTTATCAATTTGTAATGGGTCGGCGTGTCGCGCATGCGCATGCCTACAGGGCCGTACTAGCTCTGGGTTACATAACGGCGTGTGCACGCGAACGGGAAGCTTTAAACTCCGTGTATTCCCTAACTCTATGCTCTTCCGCCACCCTCTCCACTGTACACGCGATTCTACGTTGCTTGCTTCCAACCACCGGCCGCCACCACCCTCTCGATCGTCCCTTCCCCTTCCCATTCGTCTCTCTTCTCCTAGTCTCTCTCTCTATCTATCTATCTATCTATCTTTGTTGCTCCTTCACCCTTTGCGGCTCCGCTACAAGGGACAAATTGAATTTTAGATCATGCCGTGCTCTTCTGGGGTCCACGAGAAAACCGTGGCACAGAGAGAGAGAGAGAGATAGAGAGAGAACGAGAAGCGAAGTGAAATAGTGTGGGGGGTGGTGGAGGGGGAGGAGGAGACGGCCGGGCGGTTAGGTCTGGGAGCAGACGTCGAGATGATACTAATTGAAATTTGAAATTGATATTAGCGAATTATTACCCCTCTCTGTCGCGCGCGCTCGCTTCTGCGCTTGGCCCAACGCAATTACGGCCGCGTGTCGGGTATCAAAAGTAATTGCTGCCAAACTTAACGAAATTTAGCCAATTTTCGTTTCGGCTGCCTGACCTTCCACGACGACGGATTACCGGCTCGGGTTTCGCTTTACGTATGCACGCGGCCTCCCTCCCTTTCCAAGGGATCGCAAATGGAATTTCGGGGGTGATTTCGATGCCGCCCCGTGGAATCGTCTTCGTTTGCCGGCGTCTTCGCGTTTACTGGAAGACGATGAAACGACGGAACTTTGGACAATGGCGTTTAACGCGTCACCCTCGTGCCCTTCGAATTTTTACCTATATCGTGCACGATGCGTTTATTCTTCTTTCTGTTCAGATGATGATTCTTTTGATTTTCCGTTTTCTTTGGAATTTATTAAATACACGTAATTGTTAATCTTTCACATTTTTTTCATTGCTACATGTGTGTATATATATTTATATATATTTTAACAATGAGGTTCATTAACTTTCAAAGGATCCACCCTTTCATAAAAATAGTATATTTTTCTTTTTCAAAAGATTTGTGTAAATTCACGCGTGCAGTCTAGTTGTGTAGAATATGAAAATTTGTACAAAGTCACAAAAGTGACTGTCTGTTCTCTAAATGTAAGTGCAAGTTAAAATTGAATTAAAACAACGGACGAGTTTATTCTGTTATGTTTGTTAAAAAATTGATTTTTTTATATCTTGTACCTGGACGTTTGAGAATCTTACAGATCCTCAATTTATGTCCCAAATACGAATGTTTTAATAATAATAGGTTAATACAAATTTCAGTTATTTTCTTGCATCATTAATCCTTAACAATAAAAAGAAAAAAGTAATAAGTTTCAAAGAATTTCAAACACTTTCAGTATTCGTTTTAGTTCTCATTGCAAAGTTTTATCAAAAATCAACAAAGTTGATATGTTTAAAAATAATTAGAAAATAGAACAATTAATAACTGCAAATGTGGAATCTTGGAAAAAATTTTACCGGACATTATAGAAATTACTTTACTGTAACGACTATTGATAATAAAGCAGAAAAGCAGAAAATAATATAAAAAAATATACAAATAAACTGAAAAATATGTAAAATAATAATATCTAAACATAGTACAAATGGATATTTTATTTGCTATATATGTACTGTACATATCTATTATATTCTATTACTCTATAAAATATTTATACTTTATTCAAATATTATTTGCAATTTTCTACTTTAAAATGCATAAAAAAAACCCGCAGTCCAGTTTATCATACCCTCTTGCATAAATAAACAAACTACATCCACCCTTTCAACAGTCAAGATCACCACTTCTCCTTCCACATATATAACTCACTCTCACAAATAAATCAAAAATCAACCAAGACGTCCTTTCTCTATCCTTCTGCTCCGACATCAAACGTCGTGAGCCAGTGACACCCTTAAATGGATCAGCCGATTAGTCGCAGGTAGAAAGAATCGAATCAACCCCTCTGAACACTCTGGTAACAACCCTGGCAGAGTAACTCGGTCGAGTTAGACGCGTAATGACGGAACATACGCGCCGACAGAAGGGACGAAATGTAGCGAGGCTAATCCCGCGATGGGTGCCCCAGGGCAGTAGTATCCCTCGAGTTCTGGCAGGTCCTTAGCCCTTTGGTAGTATGTTACGTACACGACAGGCTGGCCCCCCTTCTCGAAAATAAACCTGCGTGCGGTCCACGGGTGTATTTGCGGTGTTCAACCAGCGGGGGAGAAACATTATGCCAGTGTTTTATTGTGCGATCATCCGACCTACCACCCTATTTCTAGGAGCATAAGGGATTGCGGCTTCGAGTAGAGTGTGTTTACACATTGGCACACGCGTCGGATTTGTTACATGCTCGTTACACTCGAGGAGTTCCTCCTAGTCAGTTGTGCCTGGACTCGATGGCACGTAATTGACAATTCGATTCGAATCGACGTGATTTCTGTGATTCGCCGGCAATCGGGTTCGACGGGTGAGAAAAATCTGATGGCTGATGACGAGAGGATTTTGTTTCTTTGGATTTGCGGTTTGTACGACAGATATATGCAGGTACATATTTTTCTAACGGGCAGAATAATAATTGAACCGCGAATGTTAATGAGATTTTACATATTTACGAAGATAATGAACAAATGGAATCTGGAAGGAAGTAAATTATTATTAATTAAATTATAATATACAATGCGAATTCTTTGCACGGTCATATTTTTAAGAATGTAATTCGAAAAATAGAACGTCGATAGGAAATTGCATTAAATGTTACAGAAAGCACTGTATTTTTTTGATACTGTTAACTGTTTGAAAATTTAAAAATTGAAATATTATATAAATATATAATAATTAAAATGTTATAAATTTAAAAATTGAAATATATAAATATATAATAATTAAAATATTATAAATTTAAAAATTAAAATATTATATAAATATATAATAATTAAAATATTATATAAATATATAATAGTTAAAATATTATAAATTTAAAAATTAAAATATATAAATATATAATAATTAAAATATAAATTTAAAAATTAAAATATATAATAATTAAAATATTAAAATATATAAAATATAAATATTAAAATATTATATATAATGAATGATATAAATATTATATAATTAAATTAAAAAATTATTTATATGGGCATTAGTTATCTAAAATGTTTCTCGTTTCCATGATATTAACAGTAAGAGAATTTTCTTTTCGTGATATTTGCTTGTCATTCATTCACGATGTTCATCACAATCTTCGAAGGAAATAATATAAAATCGAATTAACGCGATTGTTCTTCCGAAAAGTTATAATAACTATATTTCTCTGCGGCCCGTCTTATTTTTCTGTGTGCTGTGTGGCACACGTATGCAAATTAGCTCGTCAAAACCAAGCAATCGATCTGCCGATACCGATGCTCTGATGTCGACGCAGCGTAGAGTGCCAGGGATAGTCCATTACGAAGTTTACGAAAATTACAGCGATGTTAGTTCCACAACGGTGTGTGAGTAATATACACATCCAATGGTTCGGTAACCCGGATTATGGACATCCAGTAATGCTGGTATTCAATTATTTGGGTACACGTAGGAATATCTTGTTACCGGCAGTTCTAATTGCGCGGGGTCAGTGTTATCGAGTTACTGCAGTTTAACATTCTTGCAAGTGTAGCACATCATTTATGAGAATTGGAACGCACAGCTATCGTAATTCGATTTCGATGCGGCAGGTTATCGTGTTCTTCTATCCAATATTGATTGTCGGTCATGTTTTTCCTCTCTTCATCGTGTTACCAGCAAAATTAGTGTTTGATCGTGAAATTGATTGAAAGAGGACACACGCTTTCTTAGCCACTCGCGCGCTGGCAACTGATTGCGGACCATAACGAGTGACCAAAACCGTATACAACAATTCGTCGCTTTCTTTTTGAACTCGTCGTTATGATATCGCTGGACAGAAATTATTGAGAAGTAATAAATTTATTATTTGCTTTTTCCTATTTTGTTTTACTTAAATTATACTTGAAAACTGAGAAAATATTACAATTTTGGAACAAAAAAATTTCTCGACCTTTAATCGAGAGGTTAAGTAAATATTTTATGTCACTACAACTTAATAATTCATTGTCGCGAAATATTTACTAAAATGTATTTTTCATATTGATGCATTTCATATTCAATGCACATTAAATGTTCGCGAAATTTCTATAAGTGTTCGAGTGCACTTTCGTGAACAACGTATGTCAATGTATGAATAAATTTTTAACTCTCTTCTGTCCGCCACTGTACGTGCTAATCCTTTATATCCTGTCCCATAAGTTATTTATTAATAACGCTCAACGATGTGACGAAAATTCCTCATAAATGCATAAAAAATATGAACGTTTGCGAGTCGTTGAAAGTTGATAAAAGAATGTAATTATATTCTGTATTCTGTTTTGTGCAGTAGGTTTTTTTACTACTGTTCTTTGCAATTGCAGTTGGAAATTTGTCTGTGACGAATTAAAAATTTATTTTTCTATTGCCTGTGTTTACAATATGCCGAAAGTTATCGAATGACATGAACATTTAATAAAAGAGGATTAGAGAGGAAGATCAAATATTATGGTTAGGAATTGTAAATGTGAAACAATGTTTATTAGAAGCTTGGAACATGTTACATTAACACGATGCTTTTTTTCGTCAATTTTTTCGTAATAAAAATATTATTTAGATAATTATTTCATTATAAAAGATTATCTATCAAAACTCATTGTGATCTCGAGTATACATTTTATAAAATTTGAAATTTTGCTCTAACAAAAAGCTACGTTAAAAGAGTAGACAATATGAATTCTTATAAAAAATTTGAGTTAGGGTAAATATGAAAAATATTTCGTGAATTATCAACAATAAGCGACTAAAGTTTTCAATTGTAATTAGACCTTATTATAAAGCATTATTACTTTATATTTTGAATATATTAATCAATAATTTACGTTTAATTAATTAATTAACAATTAATGTTTAATACTTTAAATATATTAAATATATTAATTGCAAGGTATCAATACTTAACATTTAATAATAATAAATAATATTTTACACTACTACTTTAGTTAGTATATTTAATATTTTACAGTGTTAGTATAATTGTATCTAGCAGTCTGGTGAGTCAAAATTTGATAAACGTTATTTCCAACAAAATTTCTCTCAGACATTATCCAAAATTGGATTTTCTCAGTTTTAAGTATATTTAAAGTAATAACCCAGCAGAATAAATAATAAATTTATCACTTCTCAGTAATTTCTATCCAGTGATATAATTCCAGTCCCGAGTTTAAAAAGAAACGCGACGAATTGTCGTACACGGTTTGGTCACTCGTTATGGTCCGCGAACCAGTTGCCACCGCCAGGGGTTGAGAGAATCAGATCTTATTTTTTTTTTCTTTTTTTTTTTTGTTCTCCCGAGGTAGAATAAAAATTCACAGGTGTCGACAAATCCCCCCCCCCCCTCCCCCGTCCTATAAATCCTTGCACGTAAAACGAATGAATTGCTCGCGATCGGGCTCGCGTGAAAGCGCGAATACGCGGTGTCGAGTAACCCAGCTGTTTAGATTCCGCGTGTGTAACACTGCGCGCTCATTAGAGAGCGGCGTTAATTGCATAATTGGTGCCGGCAATTACGTGCAAAGCGGTGCCGCGTCGGCTGACGTCAACATTCAATAATTCGGCACGCGACGACAATCGCGCGCGCTGCACCGCCACGCCATTGCGCAAATAGCACGGATCGCAATTAAAAGCGATAATACTGTATAATTACAGCTAATGCTTGCCGTCACGGCTCGTCCCGTCGCTACCCTCTCGTTTCCACGTGCGCCACCATCCCCTTCGATTCGTGTACGACGCCATGGGGTGAAGAGGGAGGGAGAGGGGGAGGGGGAGGGAGGGAGGTTGTTGAATCCGGCGAGCCCAGCGACGGGTTGTTCTACGCTTTCTTGTCTCTCTGGCTGAGACTTGGTGCTGGCGTTTATTCGACAATTGGTAGAATCCCCGATTAACGCTTTTCCTGATTCAGCGAGGTGAAACGAGGTTAGGTTAGGTTTGTTCCGGATTGTTGATAGAAATAGGGGAGATATCGGGGCGAGTTGATGCAGCGAGAAATTATTCGGCGCTGCTACACGCGTATGATTCTGACGTGTGTATACGTTTTTTTGCTACATGTTTCGGTTAGAGGGAGACGTTTGAAATTTATTTTCTAACTGTATGATTGTGTACAGAGTGTGTTGCAAAGTTGATGATCTTGCGCGCAAAATTGAATAAAAATTTCATTTTCGAGAGAAGTGTTTCGTTCAAAATTAGTTTGGTTACACGTGTACTTGATATATACTCTTACATATATATATATATTCTTTTCTTTCGATTCATTTTTTTACGTAGAATTACCCATTGCTTATTTTCACTATACGTTTTGCTACTTCCTGTGTATATATTCTATATTATTAATATTATATACTACATTATGTATATTATATAATATTATGTTACTAATATATATTATTGCGTACATTATTGCTCACGATATGCACGCTACGTTAACACTCATTATTTAATAATTTTTGATTTTATAGAGAAAAATATTATCATACAGAATCTTTATATTCTAAATCACTTTGATATGTCATTGAATCGCTTGAAAATAATTATGTTTTGTTATTATAAATATTTGCGTTTTGTTATTACAAATATTTTTACATAATGATTCTCTGTGGGAAAGATTGGTATAATCTGTGAATGCTTGGTTTGCAGAATAGATTCAATGCATGTAACGTATGAAATAGATTCATGTGACATATAGTAAAAATATATGTATGTATATACATTAATTGTTGGAAAATGATTAATTTTTTATTGTCCATTCTGTTAACTAAATTTTCCATTAACTTCATACATATATAATTAAATTACAATTATATTGTAGATATGCAACAATTTGTCTTTCGGTGGGTTGGATTTTATAAATAAATATTTCCTAACATTATATTGAATAAATATTTCCTAATTTATCTTGCATATTTTTTTACTTAAGATTTCAGTAGATATATAAAGAGCAAGAACTACTACATTTTTATTTGATTAATTCAAACAAAAATGGAAAAAGAATTAAAAGAGAAAACATAAACTTGCCACAATTTTATTCCGTACAAAATTTCAATTAATAGTTGCTCACGAAAGCATTTAAATGAACTTTCTATCGTTATATTATGTGTTTTGTATGAAATGTTTGAAAATTTTATCAATTTCACTATATTTCATTATATTGGTCAGGTTTAATCAAAAAAATTGAAAATTGATTGAAAAAAGAATGTTGGATCAAAAATAAATGTATATAGGAGTTATATGGGATTAAATATAGAAATTTAACTATTTAAATATATGCAATCAATTGTTGCAATAAATCTTAATATTCAATAGTATCATTTTTGAAACTTTTATGCTTAAAATGGCCACTCGTGCTGGCAATATTAATTTTTTTATCAAAGATACATTCACAATAAATATTTTGTACATTGTATATTACATTTTTAGAATGTTTTCAAATGTTACCAATAATTCTGACAGTCGTATTTGAATAAAATTTTAAAATATTTTATATGATATGTATAAATTCTTTTCCTGATGCATAAATTCTTTTATTCTTTTGTATAAATTTTTCTATGGTAAATGTTCGAATGTAAACCACTGTGAATTTGGGTTAGGTTTCAAGTTTTGTTCTATTTGCAAATGCAAATTACGTTCCACCATTCCAGTGAATGCTAAACATAGAAAGCCATAAATTAATATCGCGATATTCGAGGGGACTAAAATTATCAATTATATTTAACAGAATTGGTATTAGTGTCAATGTTGATATTATCAGTAATTAATATTAATTGAAATCCGCTATAATATTGATATCGTTATTAGTATCAGAATTTACTATTCCACAACTCTTCCCAATCTCTAATCATTTTTCTTTTTTTTTTTTTTTTTTTTTTTTTTT
>NW_025110675.1:103470-152145 GCF_011392965.1 Frieseomelitta varia
TTTTATTATTACTGGTATATTATACTTTGAATATTTTATTTTATACACACTATAACATTATTCCATATTAAACCACAATTACAGAAATATCAAACGACATACATATTTGTAGTAATTTATTTGTACACATAATCGTTTTCAAATTTTAAGTTGCAAGAAATAGCTAATTATTAACTAATAATCTCTTTCTTTTATAAATAAGTAAAATTCTTATTATAAGTCTATATAACATTTGTCAGAATAGATATATAAATTCTGGAAAATAAAGTACTTATTAATATATTTAATTAATAAAAGAAATCTCTATTTGGAATCGATTTCTTTAGTTGTGTTCATAGAAATATAAAATTGCATAAACGTTACAAGTGACAAAATTGGTAATGAAGAAAATGTTATTTTTAATGTAAATTTTACAAATTCAAGAGTAAATACAAAAGTTTCTAATCTGTAGTCATATTATTAGAAAGAAAATGATAAAAACTCACAATCAATTGAGAAGAGTTAAAATTCTGAATTATCTTCATGTAGCATCTCTCAAATATCTCAGAAACCAAACTACATATAGTGCAGGATTGGTAAATAATATTTTAAATAGTAAATAATATAGTAATAAATAGTAAATAAGTAATATTTTAAATAGCAAATAATATAGTAACAAATAGTAAGTAAAAAAGTAATATTTTAAATAGTAAATAATATAGTAACAAATTAATTCAAATTATAGTAAATAACAAGGTAAATAACTTGAATTACAGTAATTGTTTTCTATACATTTTGTACGCAATTTTTTGCACAAAAAGAAAAAGAAAACAAAAGAAAAAAAATTTTGTTAGATGAAACAAACTTTCACTTATAGTTTGCTTCTTTGATTAATACTCACGAAAATTTTAAAACGCATAAAATTCCGCAATCCTGTCAACTGCCACGCATCGCTCGCAAAATATTTCGATGATTGTTTTCACTATCCTGTCACTTGAAACGCAAAGCTCAGGATCGTTCTGGCTTTGATGTCGTTTCCACGATAGAAAAATCGCTTGAAAAATCAAGCTCGCCTACTGACTAACCGCGTCTAGTCTACGCTCGACGAGTCTAACCAACTACGTAAAATTCGTGGAGCGGGCAATTGGAACGACATCGTGCCGGCCATCGTACATTGGAAAACTTGACGGAGACGCGATTAACGAAGATTTCATTAGGGACAATATTGCGCTCGCCATCGGCGCTCGTTGACCGACGCGGCGGGGTCCTGGTTTCTTTATTGGCCGGCTGGAATAAATTGGAGGGAATTAATTAAGCGGCACAAATTGGATGCAGCGTGTTAGCCCTTATTCCTGGATGACACAATTTAATAAGTATCTAGTATTCGACGTCGACGGCCCTTTAGGCTCTGTAGCCCGGCGGAATGCGAAGGACAAGGGGAAGGAAAGCCTCTGCGTGCTGTCGTTAATTGCGTTTACCGCGTTGCAAAGTGACCGCTCGTTTTATTTCTCTCAACACTGTTTGCATTACTATGTTCGTCTTTAAGCGTTCAAGTGCGAGCCAGAGTTTGTGATATCACCACCGTAAATTTTAACACGTTCGGCTCAGCGTGATCGTATTTTAAACTAATGTATAATATTTTCACTTGTTGAAATTGAAAAATGTGTAAATGAATTACGGTACGTAAGTGAACAACGTTGTCGTTGTTCGAATGATGATAATTTCATTAGGGCTTCAATTTTTAGGATGGTGATTTTTAATATGTTCATAAAAAAATTTGAACTTTGAATTTTTGAGAAAAATTAGTATCTTTGTTTAATTAGTATCTTTTTCAGTATGACGTGAAAACATTTTTGAAAGTGTACGAATTAATCGAGATAATGTTTCTTATTTATCTTTACTTTGTTTTGTATACATGGCAACAAATGTTAATTATTGTTAAAATAAAACGATGGGGAACTTTTTGCTTCTTTAGGTTTTCGTTTCGTGATTGAAAACTACAGATTTTACACAAATTCATAGTTTTCAGAACAGAATCGAGAAGAATCTCGACAAAATTATGTAATATTTACGTTCAAAATATTATAAGAAGCACTGTACTTCGAACATTTTGTATATTTCTTATTTCAGAATAAGAATGACTGGAAATAATTTTCAATATCTTATTTGAAAAATAAATTATTTTCAAATGATAGTTTCAAATAATAATACAAAATAAAGATTTACTTTTTTTTAATATAACTATACTAATATAAAAATATACATAAATATAAAAATAAATAAATACAAATATAATATAAAAATATATAAATATAAATATAAATATAAAAGTATATAAATATTGTTGAACTGTAACTGGAACTGGAACTGTAATATAAAAATATATAAATGTAAATATAAAAGTATATAAATATTGTTGAACTAAAGGTTCCATGCAGGTTTCCTTGTAAAGTCAAATAATTTTCACTTCAAACAAAATTACAAACAATAAAATAATTTATTTTTCAAGTAGACACATTGTTATTTGATTCATTAAGGACGAACATATTTCATTTGCAATTCTTTTCAATCAATTCATCGAATTTTATTTCCTTAACGCTTGGTGCTTAAAGTTATGAAAAATCTAAAAGTCTAATATTGAATGGGGCACATATAACAAATTAAAAATGCACTTATCTTTAAAAACATGGACTTTTAGATATATTTATTTAAACAGGTAAACAAACTATTTTATCATTGATTATACTCTAATACGTAAATAAAATATTGATTATACTCTAATACGTAATAAAATTTAAACTTTCAAAAAATTAATATCGCAGCTGTAAGAAAAAACTTCTAAAAATTCACTTCTATTTATAATATTTCTTCACTATTACTTATTATTTTCTACTTACCTAATTTTAGAAAACTCAAATGTATATTATATTACAAAAAAATTGTTACTTGCTTCTTGAGTTAAACTTCATCCAAACGACATGACAGATGATAAATAAATTAACTCATAATAACAAATTAATTCGTAAATCAATAAATTATAAATTCATACATAAATTCGAAATTTTATATCGATAACGCTCAGTCCTGAATTAATACACTGGACTATTAGAAGTCACACGTGTCTTCTGGCGTTCGCTCTCAAAATCTGTCCCAGCATTCGAGCGAAAAGCATCGGGTATCGGAGGATCGGGACGAGAGGCATGCTCGAGAAGCTGTGTTTCGATTGGCACGGGTCAAGAGGGAAGAGCGTGCCCCAGAACGTAATATCGTGTCGCGCACAATACAATTGTAGATCGGCTTCTTCAATAATATTACAGCATAGACGGTTAACGGGTTAAGAGCGCGCATTGTCGTCTCGTTGAAAAGAAATCGAGGACGAAACGAACTGTGGGTAAATATGCGCGGCGTAAGGCCATTTTGCCCCGGCGATCGCGATGGCCAATTAGACGCCATGGCATATACAGGGTGTTAATAAACGTTCAAATGAGACTTCTTCATGTCGCGCGCATTTCGACGATGACAAATGCTTTGACAGATTTGTAGTCTACTTTATCTCTACAAAGATCGTAGAAATTACGAATACTGATTGTTTGTTTGATGATGTTGGCATTGTATCAAGTGATCACATTCGGCAGTAAGTTCTGGGCCATTAAGAAATTATAAAATATAATTTTTGCTACGTGTAAAGGAAACAAGAATATAAAAAACAAAAAGATAGTAGTTGATATATGGATAAATAAATGTGTATTAATAAATATGTGAATAAATGAAGGAGCTAAGACTAAATATAGATAAAGCATACGTTATGTATTATTGTAACACATTTTTTGATAGTCACTTGAAAATCATTGCGCAATATTATAATGTTACAGGCAGATGATGTGTTATGAATTTGTATTAATATTAAAGTTATTAATATAATTAATTTGATTTCATGAAGTTATTAATATAATTAATTTAATTTCATGAAGTTATTCATATAAATAGTTTAATTGAAGTTATTAATATAAATAGTTTAATTGAAGTTATTAATATAAATAGTTTAATTTAATTTCATGAAGTTATTAATATAAATAGTTTAATTTCATGAAAATTGGCTACTTTAAAAGTAACTCTGATCAGAGGTCATCAAATTTTATTAGGAATTTTGTTATGTATAAAGTAATGATCATTGATATAGTACTTGCTGATTTATAGTAAATAATAATAATATGTTATACATCATACATTTATTATTATATTATATTAAATAATAATGAAATATGTTTAAGTGTAGGTGTAATGTATAATATATCTAAATATACTTATCTGTGAAGTATAATTAAATAAATATATTTAAACGTATTATAATACATCTTTCTAGAAATACTATAACGTTAGTACGTTCGTATGGTAATTTTAAAATAACTTTTGTCAAGGACGAGCATGTTCTGCTAAGAATTTATAAAACGTAATTTTTGCTTGAATCTGCGAAAAATGAGAAACACGAGTTAATCCTTTCAATCTTTGATAAAAATTTAGTTTTAAATGATAATTCCAAAATTAGAAAAGGGACATATTAAGAAATAAAGCGTCAGTCTATTTCAAAAGACAAATGGATAATAATTTGATAATACTTGCGATAATAAATTTTTGATAATTTTATTAATTAATAAATTGTACACTGGTCATTTTCAAGCATAACAGGTGTTTTTCGCAAGTATCCTTTCGGTACTAAAGTAATTTCAGAATTAAAGGTCATTAATCGCAAAAAAATTACATGACGCCATGGTTCGCAATTTTCTGAAAAAATCGTAAAGCGCAAAATTCACGAGATTCGTGAATTCGTTCGAAGGTTAAACATTATTATTCACATGTACTTAGGGTAGAAAATCTTCCATAAATATGAGTATGTACCGTGCTATACGGTTTTCAAAGAACATGATGTATCAATATCGCTTTTCCACTGAAACCTTCATATATGAGTAGTGTACTTTAGATTTAGGTACCTTTGATGCAGTGAATGAAATCAGGCTTTGAGAGGACGTATAAAGATGCTCTTAAATATCTCTCTTCCTGATCTACTTTGATTTATGATACTTGAACTTGCCTTTTTACACAATAATTTTCTTCCCAGTGTTAACAAAGTGATGAGAATTACAACGTATAAATTGAAAATTTCTATATTTCAACATAGAAATTTTTAATTTATACGTCACATTTGTTAAATATAATAGATAAACGTTTGATTATTTGTTTTGTTACCAAATTTGCCACTAATATCTTGCAACTTGTTGCCTATCAAGTTTCGTTAATAATTGAACTAGCAAATATTTATATAATTTTATATTTCTTCAGACATAATTAGATACCAAATAAAAATTTATTTTATTTACTGAATATTTCTACTTTGCAGATTTTACATACTTTTATATATTTTTAATTTTCTGCTTGACTCTCTATAACTAGAACTCTCTATAATTTATTGTATTAATCTATATTTATATTTATTTATTGTATTTTCAATTTAAAATCTAAAATTTAACGAACATCATAAATAAATTGTAATATTAATAAATCAACTGTTACATCAGATAAAATATTTAATAATATTACCAATATCTTCATTTATGATTTCTGAAGATTCGTTCAAAATTAAAGTTAAAATTAAAGTTTTAATATTAGATAATTGGCATTTCTGTAACATATATGAATAAATAGATGACGGATTCATATATAAATATTTCAAATTAACATCATAGGGGACGAAATTTCTGAGAAATTAACATAAACGCCAGTAAACAATTTTGTATTTTCCACATGAACTCAAGCAACTCTAGATACTATTCTAAATACAATATCGCCAGAATAACTACTATAGAAAATATGTTACTTCTCTTATATTCTGAAAAATTCCCTAAAAATTATTCTTGATACTGTTCTAAATACAATAATCTTTGCTAGAAACTTCGAAAGGAATTGCTAGAAAGCTAATGTAATAAAATTAGAATTCATTGCAACGAAATAAACGAGAATCAGTGAATAAACATTTGCTGTCAGTCAATTTTATTTATTTATAGTGCAAGAGAATGCTCACACGGTTTGACAAATCGAACAGGAATCGTAACAACATCCCTCGGTTGGCAGATACACGTTGGCAGGAACACTTTTCCGATTGTTTTCTTCGTTAACACCCTATATAGAGAATCGCGCGGCCCTGTCTATAGACCGCATCGAGTACGGTGTAATGTACTTTGGTTAAGCGCATCGGAGCATGCTCGTCGCCGAGTTAACGCATTTAATGGAGGTTAATTTTGCATATGGTATTGCTCCCCCGTGCCCTAACCTCTTTACTCGCGCACGCTCAACCATCCCCCGGATCGTAAGCTCACGACCAAACTACCCGAAATTACGGCCACAGAACGGGGATCATTATTAAACCGGTCGCTCGATCTTTCCGGCTGATCGAATTATGCGGTTAAGTATTCAGTTACTTCAGTTCATCGTATCGGTTTTTCCTTGGTGTGTGTGTTGCTCTAACAAAAATCGATGGATCCTCTCCCCCTTTTTTTTTTTTCAGTGGAACAGCTTTTAATGGATTTTCCAAGTTCCTTTTGTATCTGTTGGTAGTTGAACAAGCTGGGTTTTGTCAAATTTGTGATTAAATATAGGGCTAAATTGTAGAGTTTACATTTATCTTTCTGTGGATTCTAAGATAAGCATTGCCATCGCCGGAATAACTAGTATAAATATTAGTTACTTCTTTTGGAAATATTAGTTACTTCTTTTGTATTCTGAAAAATTCCATAAAATTATTTATTGCCGCTTATGTCTACGTTATGAATAATATGAATATAATATCTGTGTCGTGCAATTAATATATAAGTATTTTAATATGTAAAGCATTTTAAATTTAAATTCAGTTCAAATTTATTATTAATTTCTATTACTTTGTTGTATCTTTAAATGTTGATAATTTTTTTTAAGATTTCTCGGTCGACTTAAATTTTTATTATTAATTATTTTATTAATTTTTCTATTATTATTATTTAATTATTAATTTTTCTATTATTATTTTTATTTAATTATTAATTTTTCTATTATTATTATTTTTATTTAATTATTAATTTCTCTACTATTATTATTATTTAATTATTAATTTTTCTATTACTATTATTATTATTTATTTATGAATTTTCGTCTTATTATTATTTTTACTTAATTATTAATTTTTCTATTATTTATTTATAATATAATCTATATTATTTATATTAATCGCGAATGAAATTTCGAAATTGTCTGTATTAAATTTAAATTTTTATTATTAATTATATAAATTTCTATTATTCATAATTTCTATTAAGCGCGAATGAAATCTCGAAATTATCTGTATTCAATTCAAATTTTTATTATTAATTACACAAATTTCGATTATTTATAATTCAAATTTCAAATATAATTCATAATAGAAATTTATACTATTTCTATTAAGCGCGAATAGAAATCTCGAAATTATCTAGCAATTTAAAAATATATCCTTCCACCGAGAACGCAATAAACTTAGAACGGCTCTCTTCTCTCCTCTCTCACGTTAACAGCCTAAAGCCTTTCAGGGGATGGTTGACAATGAAAGCGTCGGTTCACGCGTTTGTTTCCACGTCGAGCGACGATCGACGCCGATAGCCGAGGCGTCAACCCTCTGGAAGCGGTGCGCGACAGCCAGGATAAATCAAATGTAAATGGATAAGCGGGAAATAAACCGAAAACCACCGGGTGGGCCGGCACGAATCGAAAGGGAAAAGCAGGAACGGTCTCGGCCGCTACCATCGAGCCGCCGCTGTCCTCACCCTTTTTACGCGCAGGGTGGTCGCGACTGCTGCGACGAGAGACAGAGGAAATAAAACTAAACAAAAAAAAAAAAGAAAAGAAAAAAATAAAAGAAAAATGCAGCAACGACGGGAAAGTGCGAAATGGAGAGAGAAAAGAAATAAACAGGGACGAAATGCGAGAAAGAGGAATAAGTCGAGTGGTGTAGGATGACGATGGGAAAGCAGGGGGTGAAAAGGAAGCAGGGTTACGAAGGAAGTAGCATGGATGTTCGCTGGAGTGTATACATCGGGTGGGGCGTGTGCAATGCGGTGGAATCGAGTAGAGGCAAAAGTCAAATGGAGTTGGCTGCCGGTGTGAAGAGACAAGAGGAAGATGAGTGGTGTTGAATCAAGTGTTTATTACCCCCTGGTTTGATTCTCCCTTTGGATTCTTTGCTCCATTTCTTCCCTCATTTCCTGTTCCCTTTTTTTCGTTGTTCGCTCGATTGCGGTCGGATTCTCGCGCGAGCTAACAGGGTAACAGATAGAATTCTTTTCGGAATTTATTGGAAACGAATATTGATGAACATTGACAGAACGCCTTGGGTTAAACTATTATGGGATCTTTTTTAAGTTTGAAAAATTGAAAGTGATTTTCATTGAGAGATAAAAAAATAACAGAAGTTTATTCAGGTTGCATTCAGTTTGTTTAGTTGTTAATCGATTAATTTTCAATTTCAATCGTATTAAGTCATTTAACGTGGTTAACAAATGATATAATTCCAATCTTATATATATTTTATTAGATTAAAATTTCTATGTAATTTTTAGTATAAATGCTTTAATTATCTACATTAGATATTAAAATATATGTTCATGTATGACTAGCATTCCTATCATTTCTAATTAGATCAATAGATTGCATTGTATTTAGCAACAGAGATTGATTAGGATTCTTTATCCTAGTGGAATTAAAATGATAAAATAATGTGTATATTTACTCAGGAGTGTGAAACACCATTATCCTTTCAATTCTAACTTTTTGATCTTTGATTAAATCATTTTTTCATCCATTTAGTCTCATAACATTCTAGTTTGTTCCATCAGATTTATATATCAATTGCAACGTTGATATTCTTTTTAAATTCTTCTGCTTATCACAAGTTTCTGATTTATTCGGAACAATTTTCTTAATTCTTTGGAGACAAATCCTTATAAACTTTAATAACAACAAACAATAAACATTCCATGTTAATCTTTAAAAAAATGAATTACTCAGATGTTAAGGTTACAGATATATTTAAAAAAAACTAAATGTCACATGTTCCATACCGTTTTACAATTGAAAATAAATTAACGTACTGGCAGGCCTCGAAGGCTTAAATCTAATTATATAATTATACAAGTATAGTTATA
The DNA here is from genome assembly GCF_011392965.1 of Frieseomelitta varia. NCBI lineage: Eukaryota > Metazoa > Arthropoda > Insecta > Hymenoptera > Apidae > Frieseomelitta > Frieseomelitta varia. The sequence goes on from NW_025110675.1 coordinate 112,653, forward strand.
CAAGTATAATTATATAATCCATTGAAACTGAAGGGATTATGGAAGCTTTAAACATTATGCTTTAAACTTTCGAACAAGAGCGCACATGTCACAAAAGAGAGAAATAACATTTTCATTGGAAACAAGTGTTTTCCACAATTATCATTTCCACAAATATCGTCGTTACTAAGAAATTAAGTAACACGTTGCTCGAATTCAGTTCAATAGACCACACAGCCAGTAATATCACGATTTCTAATTCCCCCGGATGCTTCTCCACCATCTAATTTATCATTTCGAGGATTATTCATCGTCCCCCTCTCAATTAATAGCCCGTATACAAGCATCTTTCCAGCAGGAAGAATGGTCCCATGCGATTTCGTTCCGGATGACGCGATGGGCCGTGGAGAGATTCCGCTTCCGGATACCATTCGTTCCATTCGGCATGCATTTATGGCCGTTAAACGGGCTGCCACCCCATCTAATGCATTGTCGTGGCCAGTGATCTCGAGGGAGCAAGCTTCTTGATTGTTTCGTAATAAATGTCCAGGCGTTAGACGATTGGTATCTCGGCGGCGAGATTCAATCGAACGTCGTCGCTTTCGTCTCGCGTTTTCTGCACGCAGTTGTACTCCGAAATAAAATGGAGTAGGATACAGTCGAACTTTGCTTGTACGAACGCACGTACAAATCGTTTATATTTTACTTACTCATATTTTATATTTTTTTATATTTTAGCGTCGTCGGTATATTCTGTAGGCGAGATTAAAATATATTGATGTATTATTGAAATTTTATAATAATTATATGAATGTTGGAATATTATTGAAATTTTATGATAATTATGTAAATATTGGAATGTTATTGAAATTTTATGATAATTGTGTAAATATTTGAATGTTATTGAAATTTTATGATAATTATATAAATATTGGAATATTATTGAAATTTTATAATAATTATATAAATATTGGAATATTATTGAAATTTTATAATAATTATATAAATATTGGAATGTTATTGAAATGTTATAATAATTATATAAATATTAGAATATTATTAAAATTAAAATATTAAAATATTGTGTAGCAAAAAGTTTATAAATATTTCGCTAAATATTACTAAGGATCGAAGAAATTAGGGAACTTTTTAAGTAAGTTCTATTTGAAACATGGATCGTAGAAAATCTTTTCGAAAAATGTTTTGTGCATTACAAATCCGGAACATGAGAACAGATAAATAAATCTTCTTAAAAATAAAAGTTTCAGACAGAATAGAATCTATGAAGTATAAAAATAAAAATTTTTCTGCCGGAGGAACAGCAGATAATATTTGTTCATCGGTATTTTAAACGTTCTAAATTTGTGACACTGAATATTATACAATGAATAGTACTCGAATTTTTAATTAAATATTCTAAACTAACTTGTTTTCATAGAACTTTTATTGTGTATACAGATTCTAAGATATTTGCTCCACGAGAACACTTTTCAAAAATGTTCCTAAATGTACACTTGTTTCCATAAAAACAGATATTTTTTTATACGAAATATGTAAATATGTTCTTCTTTACAGCAACCTCCCAAAATTTGATATACGATTTTGTTTGCTGTTTTGTATTGAATATAGATAAGTTACAAGAACGTGTAATTAGATATCCAATTATTAATCTAAGATATATTTTAATTTGAATTTAATTTAATTTATATGAATACTATTGTGCATATTTCCTTGTTTTTCATGTGATATTTTACACAAAATTGAGATTAAAGTATCTTCTAAACTAGTATAGAGTTTCTTAGAATCTAAGAAAGAAGCAGAGGTCCTGAATAATTAATTGAATATTTAGCAGTATCTATAGATCAAGCCACAATTAATTAGTATCCAACGCACGATTCAAAGGAACAATTTTTATCTGATTATGAAGTGAATCATACACTATCCCTTACTTTATAATTTGTTATAACAATAAATAAAATAATAATAATAATATATAAAAATATAAAAATAACAATAACAAATAAAACTCACTCGACACCGATCAAACACGTAAAAAAAAATATAGCAACGTGCGTCATACATGAACGTGTACTAAGACGATTCGCGCGACGTCGATTCTAAAATGTTCCAAAACCTCGAGCATTCTCATAGCGTATATCGAAGAACGAAATTGAATCAAATCTCCATTGGTAATTTGATGAAGAATTGATGCGTCAAGGGATTAAAATGTAACCATTATCGCTCCGTTCCGTAACAGCGATCCGTCCGTAATGTAACGATACCAACACGCGTGCTACCGATAACAACACGGATAGAGAGAGAAAGAGAGTGAGAGAGTGAGAGAGAGAGAGGGGAGATGGGCCCAACAAGAAGCGTCCGTGATGGCTCTTCATCGATGCGGTAATGTACATTAAACGGGGAACCTGAACGAGAACGAGAGGCCGGGACGAAGAAGCATTGGCCGTGATTGAATTAATCTGTCAATTTGCCAATTACACGGATGAGTTTGTTTGGTGGCTGCGGTACGCGTACGTCTCTCCGTGCGTCTCTGCCGCGTTCATCGATCGCAAGTGGATCGTCGACTGCTTCTACACACGTGTGTGTGTGTGTGTGTGTATGGGTTGTGTATATTCACGTGCGTGTATTTGCCTGCGTGAAAATCCTCTCGTAAAGTGTGTGGTGCGGTACACCTTGTGCGTGCATGTGTGTACACTCGTGCACGCTTGTGTCCAGACATCTCTGTGTGCATACACGTGTGTGAACGCGGAATCGGGCATACGTAACCGCGTGGCTCGGGGCACAGATTCAACGAGCTCAATTGGCGCACCGAACGAGCAGGAGGATCGTATTGATTCTCCGGTTACATAGTCGCGATGTAGAGACAGCTTCGAGCCGGCTACTGCCTCGAGCAACCGGTTGTCTTTGTTTTAAGGCCGGGAGGGGGCGGACGATGGATCGCGGATGATACGGACGATTCGGTGATTTTGGTTCTGAGGTTGGATACTTTGACGGGATCATGGTTGATTTGAAGATGTTGGAGAGATCAGTTCGTTTGGTCTTGGCTTTAGGATCTTAGTACCTGTTATTATTGTATACACTGCTCACAAAAATTAGGGGATACTTCGAAATGAATATGAAGCGACAGAGAAAGAAGTATTTGATTTTGCTTTTCTGCTTTTTTGCTTTGCTTTCTTTGTGTTCTTGTTTAATAAAAAAAAAAAAAAAATCAAATGCTTCTTGCAATATATGATTTTGGTTATGAGGTTGGATATTTTAACGGGATTATGGTTGATTTGAAGATATTGGAGGGATCAGTTTGTTTGGTTCTGGCTTTAGAATCTTAGCACCTACTATTATTGTATATAGGGGATACTTCGAAATGAATATGAAGCGATAGAGAAAGAAGCATTTGATTTTGCTTTTCTGCTTTTTTGCTTTGCCTTTTTGATGTTCTTGTTTAATAAAAAAAAAAAAAAAAATCAAATGCTTCTGCAATATGGAATTTTGGTTATGAGGTTGGATATTTTGACGGGATCATGGTTGATTTGAAGATGTTGGAGGGATCAGTTTGTTTGGTTCTAGCTTTAGGATCTTAGCACCTACTATTATTGTATATACACTGCTCACAAAAATTAGGAGATACTACGAAATGAATATGAAGCGATAGAGAAAGAAGCATTTGATTTTGCTTTTCTGCTTTTTTGCTTTGCTTTCTTGATGTTCTTGTTTAATAAAAAAAAAGTCAAATGCTTCTTGCAATATGTGATTTTGGTTCTGATGTTGGATACTTTGACGGGATCATGGTTGATTTGAAGATGTTAGAGGGATCAGTTTGTTTGGTCTTGGCTTTAGGATCTTAGCACCTGCTATTATTGTATATACACTGCTCACAAAAATTAGGAGATACTACGAAATGAATATGAAGCGATAGAGAAAGAAGCATTTGATTTTGCTTTTCTGCTTTTTTGCTTTGCTTTCTTGATGTTCTTGTTTAATAAAAAAAAAGTCAAATGCTTCTTGCAATATGTGATTTTGGTTCTGATGTTGGATACTTTGACGGGATCATGGTTGATTTGAAGATGTTAGAGGGATCAGTTTGTTTGGTCTTGGCTTTAGGATCTTAGCACCTGCTATTATTGTATATACACTGCTCACAAAAATTAGGAGATACTACGAAATGAATATGAAGCGATAGAGAAAGAAGCATTTGATGTTGCTTTTCTGCTTTTTTTTGCTTTGCTTTTTCGATGTACTTGTTTAATAAACAAAAAAATGCTCCTCGCAATATCCCCTAATTTTTATGAACAGTATATCACGTAGTATCTATTATACAATAGACACTGCGAATTTTTATTCATTTATGGGAAATTTGTAACTGGAATTTCGTTTGTTTACAGGAAGCAACCGATTTTTATAAGATTCGGTAGTTTTGATTTTTAAGTTATTTGCGTTAATAAGAAATAAACGTTGATTTGGCACAACGCCCGACACTGCCACTTAACGCTATTAATTAAACACGAGTTCGTATTAATCGTTCTGATACGAAGTTAATCGTTCGCCGTGTTCGAATCGACTCTGATCGCGTTAGTTTCAAGCGTTCAGCTTACATAATTTGCTGGCAGATTGCTATTTAACCGCGTTACTTTTTAATCGACGTCGCCTTCGGAGAACAGGCTGCTCCCCTCTCCGCGACACTTTCCCATCGATTGACATCGATATCTTCGACTCTGTCTATCGTATTTTTCTTCCTTTCGTCTCCCTTTGCTCTCTTTTGTTCGATTTTACATCGACCTTTTGAGCATAAAAGTGTGTTGGAAAATCTTGGAACACTTCTTATTTTCAATATTCTCTACGAAATCGGGGAGAAATCAAAACTCGATAGATACTTGAGAAAAATTACTACTCAAAACTCTATAAATATTTGAAATCAAAGCTCTATAGATATTTGAAAAAAATTACTACGCTGCCTAAAACTAAGAGAAAAAATATTGCAAAAAAACGAAACTATTTTTAACAAAAAAAAAAAAAAAAAATTACTACTCAAAACTCTACAAATATTTGAAATCAAATCTCTGTAGATATTTAAAGAAAATTACTACATTGTCTAAAACTAGACAGAAAGAGACAACTTGATAATGAATTAACGTCTTGAGATAACACGTATCAGATTTGTCGGACGCAGAGAACTTCACGTCGTACAATTTTTCTGCTCGTTCGTACATCGTTCAGACGCGTCATCATTTCGGAATCATCTTCACCTCGGGGGGGGGAACGTTCTTTCAATGGACAAACAGCAGGCACCACAGCCGCAAATCGTACGTCTCAGCCGATTACGGCAAAGAGAATACGAAATTACGCTATCGTATTTACCCAGCAGTGCACCATTGTGCTTCGCGGCTGTATCTAATTTGAACTTCGTTCCAAGACGAAGAGAGAGAGAGAGAGAGAGAGAGAGAGAGAGAGAACTTGGACCTCCTCGCGTCTGCGAGTAGATAGGCTCTCTTCCCGGCGATATAATATCGGTGGTATGGAAAGGGCGGCGGAAGAGGGAACGAAAAGAGGGAGGAGGTGGTTTGTTGGAAGTGGCAGGATCGAGTGGCGGCGTTGGCAGAGCCGGAGGGCGGCGAGGGAACACAGAGATAGGGGATGCGCAGTCGAGGGTTTCGCTTCCCGGTTTCGCCCCGAGGGCACCATTTCCAACGAAACCAAGCGCGAGCAGGGACGGGATCTCTGGATCCTGCTATATTCCAATTGCTTCCCTCCGTTTGATATGCGCCAATTTCGTCCAATATGTCGCGCCCCCTAGACCAACGCTTGCCAATCTTTCCGAGTAAGTGGTAACCAATACGTTTGGAACTCTTGCTGGCTCGGTGCACCGTTAGAAAATTGTCCCACTGTGTCCCGTCTAATTTGTTATTAGATCGTTGCGGACGAAGCGACCGATTTTTCGAACGTGACACATCGCGCTGGATAAACTTCATTCGTTAACCTCTTGACGCTGGAATGTTTATTAGACATTCTGTGTGAAGCTTGGAACAATGTTAACACGATGCTTTTTTTCGTGATAAAAATATTATTCAGATGATTATTTTAAAAGATTATAAAAGATCATCTATCAAAACTCATTGTGACCTCGAGTATATATTTTATAAAATTTGAAATTTTGCATTCACAAAAAGCTACGTTAAAAGAGTGGACAATGTGAATTCTTGAAATATTATAAAAAAAATGTTATATAAATATTTATATAATTATATTATTATATAATATTATATTAATATTATATAAAATATTATATAAAAAATTTGAATTAGGGTAAATATGAAAAGATATTTCGCGAATTATCGACAGCAAGCGACTAAAGTTTTCAATTTTAATGCTTAGACGTTATTGTAAATTTAATACCATTAAAACTTAATACCTTGAATATATTAATCAATAATTTACGTTTAATTAGTTAATTAACAATTGATGTTTAATACTTTAAATATATTAAATATATTAATTGCAAGGTATCAGTACTTAACCTTCAATAATAATAAATATTTAATATTTTACAGTGTTAGTATAATTGTATCTGGCAGTCTGGTGAGTCGAAATTTGATGAACGTTATTTTCAAGAAAATTTGTGTCACACATGTTGAGAAATTTTCTCAGTTTTAAATATATCAATAATAAATTTATTACTTTTTAATGATTTCTACTCACAAGTTCAAAATGAAAGCGACGAATTATTGTATACGATTTGGTCACTCGTCATGGTCCGTGAATTTTGATAGTTGTGCAAGGGGTTAAATAGTTTGTCGTGATATTACAAATTCTTTAATTTCTTTAGATTTACTCTCGATCCTCGAGTTATTTATATTTCAATGTTCAGTTTGCATTGAATTTATCGAATAGAAACGATGCACGATGTTTAATATAAAATTGTACCAAGAAATTCCTGTGCATTTTATTTGAGATATTTTTCGATGTTAGAAAATATATTACAAAGAGATTAAAAAGTGAAAAGAATTAAATTTCATAAAAAATTGTGGAACTAGATGGAAAACATCGGAATTGAAATTTACTTTCATAATGCCGGTATTAAAAAATAAAGGTTGATTGAAATTGTTATATAATTGAGAATAAAAAACAGAATTTAGTTATATAAACTAAAATTGAAATGAATTACAAATGAAATGTTGATAATGAAATACATTTCTTTTTAGGAAAGGGAATGATATTTGATAAGAGCAATGGGTAAAATATACTTCAAAATAAATATGGTAATAATAAACTGATTAGATATATAAATGGTAATAATAAACTGATTAGATATATAAATTATATTATATGTATATTATACATATAATTATATGTATTGGTACTATAAGAGAATTTATTATAGTGTATTTTTGAAATTAGTGAATTGAAATTATAATTTCAAATGATAAAAAATGTAATATTTTACAGATTATTGACACCCATGTAATTAAGTGTCTCTACTACTGATAGTAACTAATTTGATTATCCAAATCAGAGAATAAAATTTCAGAATTGTATCGAATAGGAATTCACTTTCATCAGATTAGTTTATTATAATTAAACTGCGAATTTTTACTCAAAGTATATACTAATATAAATGTTGTAAAAACCACCACATTTGTATTTTATATTATTTTTATAGTTTGTATATCTTTTCATTTTACATTTGAATTTTACAATTTAAAATTTCCTACATATGCAATACACAATAAACTTTAAAATACTTTTATAGTATATAAATATAGTATATAAAATACTATAGTATATATAGTCCTGTAAAAGTACTGTGTAAAATACTATAGTATATATAGTATATATAGTATATATGCAATATACTTTAAAATACATTTATAGTATATAAATATAGTATATAAAATACTGTAGTATATATAGTAAAATACTATAGTAATATTATATAGTACTGTATAGTACTGTGTAAAATACTGTAGTAAAATACTATAGTAATACTATATAGTACTGTATAATACTGTATAAAAAACTGTAGTATATATAGTAAAATACTATAGTAATATTATAGTAATACTATATAGTACTGTATAGTATAGTAATACTATAGTAATACTATATAGTACTATATAGTATAATAATACTATAGTAATACTATATAGTACTGTATAGTATAGTAGTACTATAGTAATACATATATAGTACTGTATGGTACTGTGTAAAATACTGTAGTATATATATAGTAAAATACTATAGTAATACTATAGTTATATTTATAATTTATATAAAATACTAATATACTTTGAAAATATAATTCCAATTAATTTAACAGGTCTAAAAAGTGTAGAGTTTAGAATTCTTTTCCTATAAATATTGAATAGTCCGTGCTATTCCAACGATCTCATCCCTCTTGTCGTCCTTCAAATTCCATTTCTTTCTGTCGCCCTTCTGCTTCGATGTCTCGACCGAATCCGATAAACCATTTTGCCGGGAAAATCCCGGCTCGAAAAATCGTTGGTCACGTGCTGACGAGTGACCAGCGGTCCACTTGGTCGCGTTTTCACGTCAGAACATCATTTATATAGTTTATCGGCCTGTGGTACGCTTTTGCACCCTGTTCGTCGGATACTTTGGTGAATAATGCATAAGAAACTTCCCCGTGATTGTGGATGACCGATACTTTCCCGAATTCGCAAAGTGATTTTACGGCGACACGTAAATTATTCTGATAAAACATCTTATCAGTTAGTTGCGATTTAATTTTCTGAATGAACAATTATGTATTTAAAGCGTTGATCATTAAATTATGAATTTCTTGATTTAAAGTCGCGCGTATTTTAAATTGTGAATTTTAATTATCGTGAATATTTCATCTTTATTAAATTGGAAGTGGCAAAATTTTGCACGATGCGATGTAAAAATGGGGATGCAACTTACTGTGACGTGTAGCAAATAAAATTTTCAAATTAGCGAGAATTTATTTACTAATTATTAAATTATAAAATTATCTACTAATTATTAAAAATTTGGTAATTTATTAAAAATTAGTTATTTATTGACATTTACTACGCTATTGTTTGAAATTGAAAATTTTCAGTTACAATTTCTTTAGTTACGTTTATAAAAATCTAAATGTCCATCGAAATAATCGAATTCTTAAAAAATGTTAGCAATATAAATATATTTTGGAGAATATTAATTATATTAATATCGATATAATTAATATTCTCTTAAATTCTCCCACAAACGAAAATTTGTCTCTACCATCGAGACACTATCCTCGACATATTTTTGTGTCATTCGTTGGTCAGTGGAATCGGCAGAGATTGGTGGTGACCTATTTCGAAGAGACCATGCAAGCTCGATGAAGCTGAGTGAACTCACTCAACGGAAGCTGCACGGTGGGGATAACTTGTAAACGTAACATAATGAACTACAGAGGGGAATAAGCCAAATTTCCACCACTACGTTTGCCCATCCCTCGCTGTACAACCATGGAACCTTGACTGGACCCTGGTAGTTTATCAGCATGATTTTTAGAAATTCTCTCCGTCACCTATTTCAGTCATTCTAATTTAAAATAATCCCAACACTTTCGGGATTTTTCATGTTGAATAGTTGGACAAAGTGAGAAAAATATGCTTCTATTATGAATGAATTTGAACTTTTTTACGAAAATTATTGGAAAACACGAAACAGATATTCGCATGCAGAAATATACAAAATGTCCAAAGTTCCTACAATATTTAGCACATAAAACAATTTTCCACCGTGGTGGAATATTTTTAATTGTATAATGCGAATTTGCATAAAATTTCGCAGTCTATTAATAATTAATAAAAGCTCCAAAGGGATTTCTTAACTTCCTGCCTGAAAATGACGTCTCCGAAAATTTATTATGTATCATGAAATTTTCAACTGTACTACGTTTTTATTTGAATCACTATAGAACGTTAAATTTTTGTAAATTAATTTTCTTTTTTCTTTTTCTTCTCGTTTTTTTTTTTTTTTTCTTTTCGCTGTGTATGTAATTATAACTACGTTACATTTATATCTGTTATTTTTCGTTTCAGTTTTGTGTACATTGTTGTATTATATGGAAAAAGGATTTATCCCTTAAATAAATTATATAGAAATTAAATTGAATAAAGATAAATCAACAAAAGCACACGAATTTAACATCGAATTAATACAACAGAAAAATTGTTTTAATAAAACTGAAGAGCACATTATTCGAGCAATAATTTCGATATTTCTGCCATCAGTCATACAATACTATGGTTCTTTCAGGATTACTAAATTATTATTAGGCCGCAAGTTTTTATGCATACTCATAATTTTGAGAATATAATTTTAAAAAGTAGAAGCCTCGTAGAAAACTATCCAAATTATAAATAGCATCATATTTTGGGTATTTTGTATATTTTTTTCATACTATATATCCACTTTGTGCATTTTTGTATCTTTCTATAAATGCATAAGTATCGACATATCTAATTTATTTAAACAACATTTAAAATGAAGTTGTTCAACGTTCTTTCAATCGTAATAACACATTCTGATCTTTTATTTTATTTTTCTATCTACTATCGTACCTTATTGAGTTTGTCCATTTAATTATCATAATTAATTTTATTTACTGTTATTATTAAAATTCGATAGTTTTTACTGTGCGTACATATGTACGTAACAGCAACTTGGCCGTTTTACTAAAGCCATATGTGTGTAGAAATCATTTTATCTTCGTTTATCGTTGCGTGCATAGATCGTCAAACAAAATTAAATAACTTTCGTCCGGTAACTCGAGATTGAATTGTTCTGCAACAAGCTTTCAGAGCTGCCTCATTACAAATATGAAAGACAGAGTGCATCTTAAATCGGTCGATTGTATATCAAATATACCATACTTCCATCACCTAATCATTTTACATCAATAAACAGTAAAAATTATTTTATTCCCAATCACAAGTTATGAATTATTTCATCTATTTCACACCGAGAGGGCGCCGAGCGACGTTAAATTATTATCCAAAAACTTCTTGTAAAAAAAAAAATTCAATAATACCTTGATCCAGAACTTTAGAATTAAATAATACCTTAATCCAAAACTTTGGAAGTAAAGATTTAGAATGAAATCGTAAATAAAAGGAACCTAGTCCGACGTTGCAGCTGCAATATACAAACCGCATCTCAGCTCCGCCTTGTTATGCACCAAAAACTCCGCCAACAATCGCGCAAACGTCGTACATTTTCCCTAGGTTGTCACCGCTTCTGTTCATTCTCCAACGACGTAACCCAATCAACGCGTCTTCTACGGTCACATAAAATCCCAGGGAACAAACGATCCCGAGCGAGTAGGCGTCGAAGAAACGATGTAAAGCGGGCGCACGGGGCCCGTGGTTTCCTTGGTGCGCGGAGGTGGCGGGTGGCAGGTGGTGAATAGTCGTAAAGAAAGTGCTTGGAGAAGAGGTGGAAGCAGTCAGTCAGGTAGAGAAGAAGCCGGCGAACGTGCCGGGAATGCGTGCAACCGGCTCTCCCTTACTGTTACTCTCTTACATTTCCTCTCCCTGTGCCGCGCTGCTTGCTCACTCTCGCACACCCTCCTGTATTATTGCCCCGGCCGTAAATTTCGCCCGGAAAGCGATTTAGCGAGGAAGCGGCGGGGATAAATCTTGAAAAAGTCGAAAAGCGTAAAACAGCAGCCTCCAGGCTGAGAAGTGGGGGTTGCAGGGCGCGCGCCTGAGGGTGGAGAAGCCTCCAGGGGGGTACCGATATAAGGAGGAACGGTCTCGATCCACCTTTTTCCATGGAGAATCCCCCTTTTCCTCTTGAGTTCTCTCTCACACACACACGTACACATCTCTGTGCACCTTTTCGAGCCAGGGGCGTGTCTGCACCCTCCTACACACCCCCTCCGCCACGTGTGTGCATTTCACCGTGTAAACGCGACGCGCTTGCTTCCCTTAACCGGCTCTCTCCCTCTCTCTCTCTCTCTCTCTCTTTTTCTCTGATCTCCTGCCTTTACGCTGTTTCGACAAGAAGAGCTTTCATCGTTTGGATGCGTCGGATGTTAAGGTTCGAGAACGCGTTTAACCTCTTGCGCCTGGTTCGCGGACCTTAACGAGTGACCGAACCATATACAACAATTTGTCGATTCTCTTTTCAAACTCGTGAGTAGAGATTATTAAAAGGCAATAAATTTATCACTGGGTTGCATTTAAATATACTTAAAGTTAGAGAAAATGTTGCAATTTGGTACATGCACGTCATTTCGGCGCAAGAGGTTAACTCCTTGCGCTGGCAACTGGTTTGCGGACCTTAACGAGTGACCGAACCGTACACAATAATTCGTCGCTTCTCTTTTCAAACTCGTGAGTAGAATTAAAAATTGGCAATAAATTGATTACTGAGTTGCATTTAAATATACTTAAAGCTAGAGAAAATGTTGCAATTTGAGACATGCACGTCATTTCGGCGCAAGAGGTTAACTCCTTGCGCTGGCAACTGGTTCGCGGACCTTAACGAGTGACCGAACCGTATACAATAATTCGTCGCTTCTCTTTTCAAACTCGTGAGTAGAATTAAAAATTGGCAATAAATTGATTACTGGGTTGCATTTAAATATACTTAAAGTTAGAGAAAATGTTGCAATTTGGGACATGCACGTCATTTCGGCGCAAGAGGTTAACTCTTTGCGCTGGCAACTGGTTCGCGGACCTTAACGAGTGACCGAACCGTATACAATAATTCGTCGCTTCTCTTTTCAAACTTGTGAGTAGAATTAAAAATTGGCAATAAATTGATTACTGGGTTGCATTTAAATATACTTAAAGCTAGAGAAAATGTTGCAATTTGGGACATGCACGTCATTTCGGCGCAAGAGGTTAACTCTTTGCGCTGGTAACTGGTTTGCGGACCTTAACGAGTGACCGAACCGTATACAATAATTCGTCGATTCTCTTTTTGACCTCGTGAGTAGAAATTATTAAAAGGCAATAAATTTATTACTGGGTTACATTTAAATATACTTGAAATATATATAAATGTATATTTAAAAATGTTAGGGGTAGTTTTTTTTAGACGTGTTAGTGACGTAAAGCGAATACTGTTTTACTATTTAATATAAATTGTAATAATATTAAATAACTTAATTTATAATAGTATAATTTATACTATTATAAAGTATAAATTATACTTATATATTACTTGTATATTAATAAAGTATAATTTATAATACTTTATTAACTTAATTTATAATAGTATTATAATAATTTAATATACTACTTGTAATAAATATATTTTAATATAATGATACTTGTAATAAATATAATTTAATATAACTTATTTAATATAAATTGTAATATAATATAATATAACTTATTTAATATAAATTATAATTTAATATAACGAATACTTTTTCGAGGCAATAACATTTTATCGCGGAAAAAAACATAACATTTATTGCTTTGTCGCGTAATGTAATTATCAAAGTTGTATTAAACTAACGTATTTAATTTCTCACTTATTACATTGTGTGTGTTCCAACAAGAAGAAGAACTTTCATCCCAACTTTCGATGTTCGGTTTGAACCTGTTTACAAGAGTTTGAAGAACTTCATTTTTTGTGACTGTTCTTACTTTTATTACAACGGAGAATTGTTCGAAGTCAGATATTAAGGATATAAATTAATTCGTGGCTCTTATAATTAACCCAATCAGGTTATTGCGCTGCCTTTACACGGAACAAAGACGAACACATGTACATTTAATCGCGAGGAGAACGTAATTTGATGCGTAATATTCGTTACATAATATAATTTGTTGTATGAAACTAATGAACGCGTTATAAATAAAATAATTGGCACTCATGGAGATAACAAGTATACTCTGCTCTACTGAAGTTGTGAGTTAGTGTCAAATTTGTTTGCACGGGTTTCTAAAGTCACGAAAGTTAGATGTCGAATGACTATAATATAGTTGCCGTTAGTAATGAAAGAGTTGATCAATCGCAACTTTATTTAAGTCTTCTTACAATTAGAATAACCTCCTATCGATGATTCACGCGGTTAAATATGAGAAATTTTCTCGAAAGTGATGTCTTTTTGTGTCAAATTGAAATATTTTTCTTGTGAAGCATGATCTTTCTTATAAATATAAAATCACGATCGATATGGTTACACGCAATTGTATAGAAATTTAATCTATTTGCTGTTGACAAAATAAGTTGCAAGTTTAATCATTTATCTGACGAACTGTAGATATTAATTTCTTTACAACAGGCCTTCATTATTTGAAACGATACGATGTTTGAAGTGTTATTTCAAATGACATGTTGTTTTATTTTACAATTATTTCGAAATACATATTTTCATTATTTTGTTCGAGGAGATAATTATTTTGCATTTGAAATAATTTAGTGCTAGTCACGTTATGGTCATTTTTGCTAATTTGATGCCTGATTCGTTACTTTAAAATAGTAATTTCACTTTATTATTATATTTGTGTTAAGAATTATATTTTTTGCTATAGTTGAGATAGAAAATTCACAAAGTTATATTTCATTTGAAATTATTATTGCTTCAAAATAATACTTCCGAATAACAGAGAATAATAAGCCGAAATATTTTCAAATAAAATTTTGACGAGACGAGACAAATCAAGTAGGAAAAATAGAGAAAGTATCGTTTCTTTATTCACAACTTACGTAGAAATTTAAATTACAACTTCAACCATGTTAATAAACTTAAACTCGAACCACGACGAAGTAGCCTTATAAATATCATTTAAGATAAATGGACAAACGATGTAACGCGTTTATTAATAATAGAAGCGTAACAGAAAGCGTACGATGCCAGTCGGTCTGCATTCTGCGATGTAACATATTACCACGAATTAATAGTGATTAATAATCAATACGTTGAACGATCAATACGTGTATGCATAAGTAAAGGGCAGGTTGATTAGAACACGATTTACACGTAGTACAATTAATCCTCTTTATTGGAGAACGTTTATTTGCCGAAGTAGTTGGTAATAATTATTCGATGTTACGTACATTATGGAAAGATAATGCTAATGCTAAACAGTTCGGAGATTTATCAGGAAACTGTGTACCAAGATAATTTTTAACGAGACAGTCTGTTTTCTTAAAAGTGAAGTTTCAAATGAAAAAAAAATTTCATCCTACGTTCTTTCGATTGTTTTCGCGCGTAGAACAATCTTCTGTCGATTATGATATTCAAGAGGATTGAGTTATTTCTTTTAAAGGTCTTATAATAGTTATATTTATTTAATATAATTACGATTCAATTGTAAATTGTAGAGACAAGTATTAAGAGATTAAGAAACTATTTATACTATTAAGGACATTAAGTATACATTAATAATAATAGATGTATATTTTATTTCTGAAATGTAAATAATTTTTGCTGATAATAATATTTGCTGACATAACGTCTGATCGTTACGAATGAAAGGATAATAAAATATTTCAAGTAAGAATCTCGCTATTTTAAGTATCCTTCGGAATATAAAATGATTTTGAAAAACACTAATTATTTAATTAACTGAAATATAACAAAGTTATGTTTTCTTCCGATACATAAAATATTTCATTGTCAAGAATACATACTCGATTTAAAATGAAGTAAATCATTTGTTACACAAGATAATATTTGTCACGTGAAAATAATATTTTCTCTGATGACAAGTGTGTTACTTTGAATTGCGTAGTTTCTTCAATTTACCACGTTAATTAACAAAATAATTCAGTATTTGAAGCAGATTTTCATCGTCATTTTCTTCGCAAAATGTAAACTTTGCTCTTTAAATTTCTAATTTCCGCCAAATGTTAACATTAATTAAAAACTACGGTAAATTTCTAGTTTAGAAGCTTTCCTCAATTTTGACTTATAATTTTTCTTTTCTTTTTCATGTCCAATTGATTTCCTTTTTTAATGAAAAAAAAAAGAAAACAGAAACGGTAGAGCGATATGTCCGCTAAGAAAAAGCCGCCGAGATCTACCAATGTTGCACGCGACGTCCGCAAAATCGCTGAAAATCAAGCGATACGACCCGAAACTCTCGCGAGTCGCTCGCGGTCCCAACGATTCGAAGGTTCAATCAGCGACCGCGCTGCGGAAAAATCATGGAAAACACACAGGGGCCGGGCCGAAAATCGCGGCGTTTTAATCCCCCGTGCGAGGCTTGGAAATGGGGGGGGACCCGGGGTCCCTTTTTTTTTTCATCGCGCTCTCGCGGGTTAATGCGATTTGCAAATCCGGCCAGTTTCGGCCAACGCGCGTGTGACGGCCACCGGCCGCTGAATAAATGATACGACCCGATTCGAGGATTGCTGCATTATCCCGTCGTCGAATTCGTAGCTGACGCCAGCAATTATTCATGGCCGCGTGGCGCCACTACGATTAAGAGTCAATTTCGTTCCGAGACCGATCGCCTGGTCGAAAGTCGTCCGAGCCGAACGATCTTCGGGGCCACGACCTACGCGAGAATTTATGAACGACAACATTGATCGGCAGGATAAATTTTACATTCGACGACTTCCTCGTTTGACGAGTCGATTGTTGCCTGTTAAATTGTGGAGCTCTGTGTTGGCTAAGCGTTCCCTTGAAAATGATATTAATCGATCGAAGGACGCAACGTTTCACTCGCGATTATTATTACATTTTTCGCGAAAGGTGAATTTAGAAAGAAAGAAAAACATTCGCTGGATATTTTTTTAAATATATACTTTAATATTTTATATGAGTTAGTCGACAATTTCTGCGATATTTGATGAGATTGAAGTACATGTTCATTAACACCGAGACGAATCGTTGCTTCGTCGTGTGAAACCTGGAATTATTGTGACGGTGTTTTTTTTTTCTTTTTTTTTTTTTTTTTTTGTTTACAAAATTTTATTCGAGAAACTTTAAATGACAGGCATATACTAGAAAATTATTATAAATAAATCTAATCATAAATAATTACTAGAATTATATAAATTACTAATAATACTACTAATAATTACTAGAAAATTAATATAAATAAATAATTTAATTATAAATAAATTTAATCAAATAATTTATATTGTTATAATATACATTAATAAATAATTTATATTATAATATATATTAATAAATAATTTATAACATTATATTTTTTGAATTAAATGCGTCGTATTATACATTTGTTATTGAAAAAAACCCAGTATATTTGCTTTTTCCAAGAAATGATAGTGTTGTTGTTAAAAGGCAAATTATACGACTGTAATATTTGTCAGAAGCATTTTTTTGACAGTTGATACTAATCCCTTAGTCTTTAATATTACACTATTTTTAATAAAACAAATATGTATGTAGCATACTTATTTGCAAAGATTTGAAGAAAATTGATATTCACTTGAAACTGAGATTTTCAGTCGATCGTTGTTAACAATTTTATGATTTATTGCTCATGTGAATATTTTAATTTCTTTAATGTAATTTTTGAAAACCTATGTGAAACTTTTGTTTTATCAAGTCAGAGTTCCAAATTTTATAAAAAAAAACTTAGGAATTTGATCATCATTTAGAGTTTATTTTTGTACGTAGACCACTGTAATGAAACATCAATATTATTTAACAATACTATTTAACAATTTAACATAATATTATTTAACAATACTTTTAACACAGAATTCTAACAGATTTGTACATAAAATCCATCATTTAATATGCAACAATCTCAATATTTCTATTAATCCTATTAAAGTGGTATTGTTGGGTCATTGAAAAATATAATCATTGCTTAACTTTTAGAATTTTTAATTCAATTAAAACTTTTATTAATTTACAAGCAAGTAACAAGTAAATATACAATAAAATATGAAATAAATATAATTGCACAGTCTCATTCGAAATTCTTGGGACACTTTTTATTTTTATTATTCAATATTTGTCGTAGATAATCCAATTTTTATAATAATAATATATCTATTATATTGGCACTGAATTCTTTATCTTCTAGCTAGATATTATTGAACAATTAAAAACTATAATTTCGATTAGTTTGAAATAATTTTACTCAGTTGGTTGGTTAGTTTAAAAATTATCAACTTAATTTTATCACCAATCTTCGTTACGAATGCATCTATAAAATAAAACATCTAGTCTGTACAATATAATTACTGTTGCATGATCCAGTAATATTGTTCGAAGATTAATTTTTCTTCAACGATGTTAAAAAAAAAAAAGAGAGAAGAAAAGAACACAAGTCGCGAATGATCCCTCGGAGCGAATATTCCTATCATTTAAACTCTTGAATTGAATTTTTTTCGATTAGATTCTATAACACACCAATGCTATCAATTTGCTTGGAAGTCAAGGCACAGGAACGTTGAAAACATACTTAACCGTTGCCAATAAAGTTTTCTAATCGTCGCCACTTAGATCCATCAGCAATCCTCGGCGGCGTATATTTTTATCCAATTTTCTTTCATTCACCGCGAACGGTTGCACAAGTACCCGTAATACAATGTTACACCCGTATTGAATTAAATATCGCGAACGGAGACACCAATGAACCAATGCGAAATTAAATTAAATTTAAGTTACTTAAGCGCAATTTAGAGCGAGCTATCTGCTTTGCTTCAAGCGCATTAAACGCATCAGCCTCTCTAAGCAGCGTCGTTCAATTGTCCACCATGTTGTTATCGGTCTATTTCTTTTTCTTTTTCCTCTTCTCTCCGCGTTATCCTCTTTTTTCTCTCTCTCTCTCTCTCTCTCTCTCTTTATTTTTCTCCCCCCTCTTTTATTCATCTCCTCATCTCTGCTGAAACGTCCATTTTTTTTTCTTTCTCTTTTTTCCTCCCGAACGAACGCGCGCTCGGGGTTTTTTTTTTTTTTTCGAAACGACTGCGTCGAAAAGTGCTCGCACAAACAAATCGATCAATTTGTAATTAAATCAGGGAGCTCGTTGCGCTCTCCGCGAGTGCTTCTGTCAACATCAGCGCCGTCGATTTATTTAAATTCGATTTAAATCCCGGCGTGCTGTGTACTCCTCGCCCCGAAAATAATTAAACACCGGCTCACCGGTGGCGATTTATTCTTTTTCTTCCTCCCCTCTCCTCCCCTCTTCCTATTCTTTTTTTAGACGTTTCTCTTTTTCTCGTTTTTTGACCTGTTTCATTGGCGTTTCGATGAAATGGAAATTTTGATTGGATCGATGTTGGTTGAGAAAGAAATGGATCGTTCGATGGTTTACACGCGGCATGTTTGAACATTCGCTACGATTGGAGAATATTTTATTTGTATATCATGTGTGTCTTGTATGTTATTTTGAAATTTTATTAGCATTGCAACGAGTATTGTAACTGCTTTAATAAAATTTGAAACCAATTCGAAAATATACAATCGCTCGTGGAAATGTTCGAACATTAATTTTCCAATGCCTGTCGGATTTTCCAAATTGTTGATATTTAAATTGTATAATTATCGTAATATGTGTAAATATTTATTTATTTATTACATATTTATTTATATTTTTATAATATATTTGTATAATATTTATTTATTTATTATGTATTTATTTATATTTTTATAATACATTCATATATTTATTTATTTATTATATATAACTCAAACTAGCTAACCTAATCCTAACCCACGTGTTTGTCAAAGCGATTTTTGACGAAACATATTTTTAAAGTCTATTTTCTTAAGAATATAGTTTTAAATGAAAAATTTTATTCTACATTTTTTTTCTTTTTTTTTTTCATAAAGAATCACGTCGTGTCCGCTTTTATATGTTTTTCAACCGGACCCTGTTAATTTTGAAATTAATAAAAAATAAAAGTTTTATATCAGCATCGATTATTGATTCAATGATGCGAATTTGAACATATTACGTATTATTTTTTCTGTCTTATTTATTTTTTATGTCACTCGTAAAAATATCATACTGCTTTAATAACCACTTGCGCTGTTCAATTGGTTGCGGACCATAACGAGTGGCCAAAACCGTATACAATAATTCGTCGCTCTGCTTTCGAACTCGTCGGTACGATATCACTGGATAGAAATTGCTAAGGCGTAACAAATTTATTATTTATGCTTAAATATACTTAGAACTAGAGGAAATATTGCAATTTTGCGACAGAAAGAATTCTCGACGTGCGTGGCACGTCATTCCAGCGCAAGAAGTTAAGCATTTATATTTTCAACGAATATTAATATAAATAATATAATATAATATAAATATAATATACAAATATAATATAAATATAATAATTAATACGATTTCTGAGAAACATCGTTAAATACTGCAATTTTGTTTTTTTTTTTTTTTTTTTTGGTACNAATTTTGTCTTTTTTTTTTTTTTTTTGGTACGTAGAAGATCGAAAAAATCGTTCGTCGGAACGCGACCAAAAACTTCTCTGGCGATAATTTCCGATAGAAACGTCTTTCAAAGAGTCACAACGCCCGGCACTGCTGCCACTCAACGCTATTAATTAAACTCGAGTTCGTATTAATCGTCCGGATACGAAGTTAATCGTTCGCTGTGTTCGAATCGACTCTGATCGCGTTAGTTTCAAGCGTTCAGCTTACATAATTTGCTGGCAGATTGCTATTTAACCGCGTTACTTTTAATCGACGTCGCCTTCGGAGAACAGGCTGCTCCCCCCTCCGCGACACTTTCCCATCGATTGACATCGATATCTTCGACTCTGTCGATCGTATTTTTTTCCTTTCGCCTCCCTTTGCTCTCATTTGTTCGATTTTACATCGAACCTTTTAAGCAAAAAAGTGTGTTGGAAAATCTTGGAACACTTCTTATTTTCAATATTCTTTACGAAATCGGGGCTTCGAGGAATCAAAACTCGATAGATATTTGAAAAAAATTACTACTCAAAAAACTATAAATATTTGAAATCAAAACTCTATAGATATTTGAAAAAAGTTACTACACTGCCTAAAACTAAGAGAAAAAATATTACAAAAAAACGAAACTATTTTTAACAAAAAAAAATTACTACTCAAAACTCTATAAATATTTGAAATCGAAATTCAATAGATATTTGAAAAAATTACTACACTGCTTAAAACTAAGAGACAACTTGATAAATTAATAATTCTTGAGATATCAGATTTGTCGGATGCAGAAAACTTCACATCGTACAATTTTTTTATACGTACAAAAATAGAGTATATATTGTATTATTCTTCGAAGAATAATATTATATTATTATAAATTTATAAACGTTATATAACAACGTGTAGTGAGAAAACGAAAGAAGCTGCGGTGTAGTAAGAAAGTACAGTTGAATAATAAAATGAAAAATGTTTTTTAGAATTCAACGAGACCTCGAGGAATTAATGAATTACTTGAAAAATTGAGATTTTGAAAAACTTATAGATTGCACGTGTGGTTTATAATACTATAGTGTTGATATTTTACATATACCTCATTTTGTATAATATTTTTTATAAAATACTGTAAGCTTGCAGCCAAAGGAAAGTTTAAAATTAACTATACGATTGGTAAAATTGTCTATAGAATATATATCAATACATAAACATAACTTTTTTTTGCACTTGACGTGTCTTTCTCAATATTAATAAGAATCATTTGCTCATTACTTATTGTTAAATACAATTTCATTTTACAAAACTATGTATCATCAATTCGTCCTTTGTGTTTAGAATAATAAAATTCTTAATTAAATTAAATGAATATAAAATTTTCTTCTGTCCGCTGCTATATTTCATTCTTCCAATTTTGGGACAAATTATCTGAATCGTTTGCAAAAGACGGAGCAGTTCGAACGATTTTGTTTTTATATTGTTTATTAGTTCCAGAGAGAACGTTTTCGCGAGTGAAAATTGATGAGAATGGTTAATTCATCCAAACATCAGCTTGATAGGTGTAAATTAGCGCGAATTTAGATCTGCTGTGTTTTGTTTGCGGCTAGCCAAGTTAATGCGATCTTCATTCGCATGCAGACGGAAAGAGAAATAAAAGAGAAAAAAAAAAAAGGAACGAGCACGGAATTGAAAATGAATTACTTGGTAAACATTTTTAAATAGACATGCAGTTAAAACGATGTTAGGAGAAATCCACAATTGCCAATGAAGATCGTTTAAGAATTTTATTGACATTTTATGATGCTTAGTCACTGCGGTTGATTCGACAGAATAAATTCAAACGATTCTGGAAAACACTCGAACATTTCTAGGAAGATTTTTTTATCGAATATATTAATATTATTGCATTTTGAATTTTCATTAATAGTAAGCTGTAATTCGATTGTTGTGATTGTATTGATGAAGTTTGAAACAATCTGATAAAAATATACTTTACGACTGTGAAATTTGAGCTATTAATTTTGAATAAAACAATGCTTTTTTGGATGGATAAGATTATGTTATCAAAGATACTAATATTTATTGACGTTGTTATTTATGAATAAAATTTTAAAAATTGATAGTTGCTCCAAATTATAAACTACAATGTGTAAAAGAATTATAAATTATTTGGTTAAAAAAACATATGTGTTTCGCAGATATAAAAATATTTAAACAATTATTTAATTATCCATTATCCAATTAACAATCCTTAATATTCAAACTATATTTAACTATTACATTTAATTATTATATGCTTCAGATGGCTGTTCATACATATATATGTCACAGTAAATATTTTGGAACTTGTATATACATTTCTAGTTTGATTTTACATTTTACCAATATGATCATACTAGTTATATCTTATTAAATTGTTAATAAAATTTGTGACATGTTTTATATAATAAATATAAAACGTAATATAAAATATAAAATTTTGTCTATGGTCAATATTCAATAAACTGATTGTGAGACTAGATTGTGAACGTTCATGCATTCTTGGGAATTTCAAAATTCTGAAAATATATATAGTAGGATACAAAAGTATTAAAAATATCCAAGGCACTACTTATAATATTTACTAAATGAAACAAAATTTTCATTCAGATTAATATTCATAAAAATTAATAATAAATGTCCACAGTTCAATCATAATACAGATATTGAAACCAATCGAAAAATAATATGTAAAAGTTTCAAGATTCAATATTGGAAACATATAACATTTAATAACAAATTACCATATATAATTTTTAAACTTATCAAGTGTTAAAGATAGTCCCATTGAAGGTTTCTTAGTGTAACAAATAATTTAATATTTAAATATTCTTGTGATTATATATATATAAATACATTAATACACATTTTTATATTCCAGATTTTACAATTAATCATCTCTCGTCAGAGTTAGTACAATTTCAAAAATATTTTATACAACACGCACAAAAGTTGATTAAATTAGATTAATTTATGTAATATATAATATAATAATATAATGTAATATAATATACTCGATAAGTTTAGATATCTTTTAAATAAACTATTTAGTTTATATAAGTTTAGACACCTTTCAAATAAACTATTCAGTTTATATAAGTTTAGACATCTTTCAAATAAACTATTCAGTTTGTATAAGTTTAGATATCTTTCAAATAAACTATTTAGTTTAGGTACACGCAACTGCGTATCGATCAAATTATCATTAGAGGCCTGGTCAGAACGTCGCCTTAATTACTTCGTCATTATCAGAAGGAAAAGTCAGCAGATACGCACGCTGGGTGAACGTTGAGGAATAGCAAGGCCAGTTTTCAAATGGAAAGGTGAATCTCGCACTCGACGAGATTCCACGACCTCGCGAGTGTCCTCATCCTCCAGTTATGTAGGCATACATACGCGTCTAGAGGAAGTCACCACACCGTGCACGGCGTAGAATAAACGGTCAGTGACGCGCGGTAATGGCCGACATCCTAATCCTGGCCCCCTACAGCTTAATGCCATACACTCCGCAATGATAATGCTGCATGTGCTTTTTGTCATTACCAGTTGCCATTCTACCCCGTAATGAGCACCGCCGCGTCAACTCCTTCGCTAGGATTCGCCTCGTTGCTCAATCTTGCGACCCCTCTTCCCAACCGTAGTTCTCCGGCCACTTCCGGTTCGCCAGGAAGCCGACACATCGATCGCTGGAGCACGCGCGTCACGGATTTTCATCCGGTTCTCGAGTCAATTGCTTTGGAATTTGTCATTCTTTTTTTTTTTCTTTTTATTTTCTCATGTCTCGTGTTCTGTGTTTGTTTGTTACAAGAGTTATTTATATTCGTTATAAAAGTATATATATTATTTCTGTGTATATATATTATTATATCATATCTTATATATCCATCATAGATCTATTATAGATATATATATTATATTTTATATGTATCTTATAGATCTACTATAGATATAGATATAATATTTTATATATATATATATATTTTATACATATCTTATTCATTTAATAGATTATTTTATATATATCTTATATATCTGTTATAGATTATATCTTATTGTGTATATATATTGTCTTATGTATCTATTATAGAGATCTATTATAGAAATAGATATTATATCTTATATATATGTTATATATCTATTATGGATATAGATAATATATCTTATATGTATATAGATCTATTATAGATATAGATATTATATTTTATATGTATCTTATATATTTGTTATAGATTATTGTATATATATTATTATATTATATCTTATGTATCTATTATAGATCTATTATAGATATAGATATTATATCTTATATATCTATTGTAGATCTATTATTGATATAAATATTATATCTTATAATCAATATATCTATTATAGATATTATATCTTATATATATTTTATATATCTATTATAGATATAGATATTATATTTTATATATATCTTATATATCTGTTATAGATTATATCTTAGTGGGGTATATATTTTTTCTATGAAATAATGAAATATAATTATAGAAATATATAATTAAATTAATATTACAATAATAAATGTATAAATATAATCAAATTTAATTTCTGTTTATAATTCTGTTTCTAAAAAAATTATTATTTCTATGAAAAAAAGACAAACGATTGTTGCGAGAATTACTCATTTAGATAAAGTTATTTAGATAGAATTAATCTATGAATTTATCATAAATTACTAAAATCTTGTACTTTATATTTTTTACATTTTGCATGACAAAAATTAGTAACGAAATTGAACTTGGAATCACAAATTGAAAAGTGTACTAACTTAATGTTGAATTGTTTATAAGTATTCTAGTTGAGAATTAGTTTAGAATTATTTGGATCGAATGAACTACGTCGTATTACTTTACTATAAGATGAGCGTATAAAACAAATACAGGAAATCGGAGAATTGAAGTAAATATGTATATTTTCCGCAAATATATTGACAATTTAAAAATAATAAATCATTATTGACTCAATATTTAATTAAGAATCACTCAAATCGAATAATATAACAGATTTACAAATCTAAAATTATAAACCTTAGAATTCTATACTTTTACATTCTCCGTAGCAGAGGTTAACAATAAAATTTAATTAAATTAAAGCTTAAATAATTCGATTGTTATTGATTAAACTCTAAATTATTGTCTCGATGGCCAACGATGCCAATTAAGCGTTAATTTACGATTATTTGAATCGAATAAACCACGTCTCGTTACTTTAATAAACAAACTATCAATTTATTTAATTCATAAAACAAATACAAGAAATCGCTTTCTTAAAAATGCCCCCAGAAAATAAGTAACTTTCTCATTATTAGCTCGACGTCCAACAACAGTTAATCCAGAGTTATTTAAGTCAAACAGACCAACTAAACTACAGGTCAGTAATTTATCAAATTTATAAAATAACGCCGAGAGAATCAGGCTCGAACCTCGCACACAAAAATTCCTCACATACAAAATTGATTCAACCGTAAGTCGCCATTAAGTCATATCTAACGGTACAGTTTATTTAGATTGATCGCGTTCCGTTGTCACGATCAACGTACTGTCACTTTCCTTGATTTGTGGAGTAAAATTTCCACCGAACGATCGGGGCGGGGCGGATTAAATCAGACCCGTGTACTCTCTATCGTGTGTTCACCATTCTGACAATCGAGATGCTGCTGTCTTCGCGCAGAAGACGGAAAAAACGTGCGGGTAGTTTGGAACACGCGTGATCGTGGCGGAGGCATGACGTCACGGGTCTTGACCCCCTCCCCCCCCTCTTCCCCCCCATATATCTATATAGAGGCGTCCCGAGGCATCATCTGCGGGCCCCAAGACGCGAAGACGGCGCGGAGGAAGCGGCCCGCAGCTGCCGCCCTGGCTGCCAACACAATAATATCTAATTAATTTATTAATGAGGTTAAGTTGGCAGGATTGGACGGCAGACAGCGCGAGCCGCCAGTTCGTACGGCGTTGGCCCGTTTTACTGGAACGTCTTTTCTCTCGTCTCCTCTCTTTCTCTCTCCCTCCCCCCCGTCACGCCGCTCTCGTCGCGAGAATGAATTAAGCTTAATCAGAGCGAAAGTGTTGGGCGCGCGTGCGAGCAGGACCGCGGCCCCCCTTCGCCTTTTCCAACGTTTTCTCTCGAAGTTATAGCGTTTCATCGTACGTTGGACGAGTTCGACACGTTGTAACTGTATTTTTCTAGATATCGTTTTCTATCATTGATGAGTGAATACTTGCGAGGAAATGTTAACGTTTCCTCCTTTGTGTCAGTTTCTTGGCACGTACCTTTTACAGAGGACTATATCATTTTGCCTCGTGGTGACGTCTATTTTTTATTATTTGTATTTTATTTATATATTTATCTATTATTCGTATTTTATTTATATATTTATCTACCATTTGTATTTTCTTTATATATTTATCTATTATTTATATTTTATTTATATATTTATCTCTTATTTGTATTTTATTTATACATTTATCTATCATTTGTATTTTATTTATATATTTATCTATCATTTGTATTTTATTTATATATTTATCTATCACTTGTATTTTATTTATATATTTATCTATTATTTGTATTTTACTTATATATTTATTTATTATTTATATTTTATTTATATACTTATCTGTTATTTATATATAGTACATATTTTTAACATTTTTGACAAAAACATGCCCAACATGCCGGGGTTGCAGATAATATTTGTTGTAAAAAAATATTCCAAAAATATTTTTTTACTATATTTTTTATTATGAAAAATATCATTTCAATACACTCCGATTAGGATAATTCCGAAAAGCGAGAAATAATTAGAAAGCTATCTCTCTAAGAACTATTATACGATTTGAAACTTACGTAAAGAAAGATAAATGGAAATCTTTCATTAATAATATCTCAATAACAATAAACAGTATATTTTAACAATACAATACTGATAATTGTCGTTAGTGACCGACGTTACGTCATATAACAGAATAATTAAAATAAAATTTTCGTAATATTGCGGCAAGAGAGTTGTAATATTTTTGACTTAATATTTCTGTCCAGGCTATTGTTGCTAAGTATTTGTATCATTATGATAATCTGGTCCCTAATAAATTAATCGTTTCCTCGATAATTTAAACTAATTATCGCTAATTTTATGTACAACTTGAGGAAATGATTTTTAGTTATTAATATACTTGTGATAATGTGCAATTTTACTTATAAATCGAGAAGTGACTTTTACTTATAATAATGTATAATTCTCATACCCTGACAAATAATAAATTGTCGTATATTATTATAATGTGCCAGCTTTCCGAAAACACGTGTAAACATTTTGCACAACTTAGAACGTGTTTTTAAAATCGGTACGAGTAAGAAAGTGACCAAAAAATGCTACAACGCATGAAGATTCAATACAAATGACCATAACGTTAGATAAAAATTAGGAAAGAATAAATAATGAAATTGAACAATTACAAATGACAGTAGAATCAACGTGAATCCTGTAAATATAAATTTAAAAAAAAAACAAATTTAATTCATTCGTCGTTAATAAACGGATTTGCAAATTCAACTGCAGTGTTAATTTTTTGCCATAACTCCGGCTTGACATCAAGCGACAGATTAAAGTTGGAAAAACAAAGGAAATTTTTTTCCCCCCGTAGTTAATCTGACTGCAGAGCAATTCGAAACAATTGCAGGCGACGTAAACAAAGTTACATTTGAATAAAACTTCCACGCGAGAATCATACGAAGATCGTTATTGATCAATTCGTTCTAATTCATGACGCTAACAGATTTTAATCTGTTAAACAACGGCGCAATTGTTTAATCAATTGCAACAGTGGTGTGCTTTCTCGAATATTGTGTTTAACGGATAGTGCTGCAATTTATATTTATACCGGTTGTCAGCCCTGCAGTCTGCATGTCAATTAAATCCATCAATTAGACTGTGAACCATTTAACCCGACCTTATTGTAATGTTTTGCTGGCAACAGCCTTAATATGTTATATTATAAGATTTCATAAGTCACCCTTTTTGCATCGACACTCTTACGATCGTCCATTTAAACTCTCCGATCGAATTAAGACTTTTGAGATTCTCACGGATCGGGTTTACTTTGTTATTGAAGCTCGATGCTTCCGGGTGTATAGCTTCTTCGACGATTGAACAACAATTCTTGACTATTGAATTGGAATCGTTCACGATTTTCAATGCTCTTTGCATGTTTTTTCTTTTTTTTTTTTTTTTTTAATAAAATTGAAAAGTCTGAATGAAATTTAATTGCAATATTATGTATGCAATATTATGTACTCCTGTTTGAGAGTCTTGGGGCATACTTTATTTTTAATATTCAATATTTATCGTAGATAATAAGATTTTTCTATTGCACAAGTATTTTATAATCCTTAGTATATTAATACTTTAGTATATTAATACTTAGTATATTAATACTTAGTATATAATCCTTAGTATATTAATACTTTATAAATTCTTTGTTGTATAAACCACTATTTAATTTTTTCAGTTTTGAAATTTTATTTTTTATATACCGTAGATAATAACATTTTTCTATTGCTCAAGTATTTTATAATACAATTCTTAATACATTAATACTTTATAAATTCTTTGTTGTACAAAGCACTATTCAATTTTTTCAATTTTGGAATAAAGCACTATTTAATTTTTTCAGTTGTGGAATTTTATTTTCAATATACAATATTTATCGTTGATAATAAGATTTTTCTATTGCACAAGTATTTTATAATATAATCCTTAGTATATTAATACTTTATAAATTCTTTGTTATACAAAGCACTATTTAATTTTTCCAGTTATAAATATAACACTTGTCTTGGAAATTTAGAACGTGTTCATATCAATAATTTAAATTTTACTCTACATTATGTTTTATTACAGTAGTGAGAATTAGTGTGAACGAACGATTAAGTATCGAGTAGGTATCTGTGGTACACACAGAATTGAGAAGTATTAAAAATGTATAAAAGAGAAAATTGGAAAGAAAAATCGGAGACGATAAAGCAACATGTACAAAATGTATCAGAAAATGGTATAAATTCATTATTAAATTCAGACTGTGCTATTTTACCACAATCTTGCAATCATATAGAAAATTGCAAGCTGATCCAATTCGATAATTTAGTTCTAATTATGTTTCGCTGAAAACAGCCTTAACATGTTCGATAGATTTTTTTACAAATATATAAGTAGAGCACAATGAAAATGATTAATCTGATATTGTTGATTACAATTATTAAAGCATATAATTATAAATTATAGCACAATGAAAATGATTAATCTGATAGTGTCAGTTATAATTATTAAAATATTATAATTATTAAAGTATATATAAAAGAAGAGCACAATGGAAATAATCTGACATTGTTGATTATAATTATTAAAGCATATAATTATAAATTATAGCACAATGAAAATGATTAATCTGATAGTGTTGGTCATAATTATTAAAGTATATAACGTTATCCTACACTGTTAAACTTTTAAATTATTAATTGTTGGCCGTAATTATTATATCAATTGTATTAAAAGTCGATGTCCGAAAAGACGAGGTCATTAATTATCATTAAATTAATTATCGTGTCAACGATTTTCGTACGATCGTCCATTCAAGCTGATCGGATCAAAACTTGGAAGCTTTCTCAACAGCCTAATTTTGTTCGAATTCGTCGTGGTGTGTGAAAGATGCTCGGTGAGAAGAATCATTCGGCCAAAAAAAGAAAAAAAAAAAAAGAAAAATCATATCGCGTTAAATTCCGACTTGGCTCTCCAGCGGAAGCTTTAGCTGCAGACAGCCTCGAGTCCCCGAAGGGATTCACGGTGCCGGTGCTGACGAAAACGAGCACGGACAGCCGCCCTTATACCCATCATCGTCAACCTCTTTCCCGCGGTTCGTTCGGCGGCTTTTTCTTCTTTCTTCTCTTGGAAGAAAATCCCCCTCAACGCAACGGCCTGTTATTACGTGACCATAAAAGAGCAGTCACGCTTTCCACCGTATGGCATCGCGTTGCACCGCGAATTAATTTTACGAATCCACGCGAACAAAAATGACGACGATCGAGGTGTCGAGGTGTCGCGATATTCTTCTGATTGTAGGTTCAAATTTTCAATCATCTACATTCGTTGGTGAAATTGGTCACTGTTCAAAAATACTGCTTCTGGGTTACGAATTTATTGTATACTTGGGGGGGGGGGGGAGGAATTTTAGAGGTAGAATTGTGCAAAATATACGTACGTAATATGAAGGAATATATTAAATATTCCAAGTATAGAGCTTTTTTTATAAGAAACGATTATTCACCAACATTCATTTACAATTTTATTAATTCTTCACACTTACAGTTTATTAAGTCTACAGGTTTAATTCTCTGTTTAAAAGTGCAGAATTGCGCAGAATACACGTAACATAAAGAAATACATAGAATATCCAGAGTATAGAGCTTTTTATAATGAACATTTGACACGTGAAACAATTTTCCACGGACATTTTATTTTCTTCATTTCTCATTTGAAAATGTCAACTTTCGCAGAGTGCATATAATATAAAGAAATATATAAAGTATAAGTATTCAAAGTAAGTAATTTCTATAATATTTGGTACGTGAAATAATTTTCTATCAAAATTCTATGTTTTTAATTGTTTTCAAGAAACGTGAATTCGCAGTCCAGTTATTGATACTATAAAAAATATACGGTCACTATAAAAAATATAAATAATTACAAATTAACAACAATATTAAAATACGTCCCATTATTATTCACACCCTTGCTCAAAAGTCTTGAGACGCTTTTTATTTTTAGTAAATAATGTTTAATTTAGTGATAATAAAGTTTCTAAACTACTATATTTTATGTGTACATAAATTTTATTATTATTAAATTATTATTATTATTTATTTTACTATATACATAAATTTTACAATTTATAATAAAATTCTCAACATTTCACAGATTCTCTACTATATTAAGTATTAATATATTATTATTATTATTATTATTATTATTATTATTATTAGTATCATTTAATTTTAATTTTGACATTGTTTGAACTTTAGAGCTGTAATAACACATATAAAAGAAAAAAAGCTAAACTAATAACAGAAATTCCCATGAAAACGTCGCTTGACGAATTTTGCTCATTTTGTATTTTACAAATAGAGGAATTGTAAGATCGAACGATTAATGTTAATCGATGGATCGTGTAATAATAATTCAACGTAATTGTTAGCTGATTGTGACGTAAACAATCGAAAATCGTAAACAAATACTGGCAGGACAAACAGACAATATATCGAAGAACGAGCCTAATGAACAGCCGAACGTGGATGCATTCGTGGTGGCGGTGAATTTAAATACCCTGACGCGCTCTCACTCGAGGACCGATACGCTCGGAGAATTGGATTCGACGAACAATTGCACTTGATTCGACTGTTTTGCGGAATGTTGCCTGATGGAACTGTAGTTTGGATGGAAACAAGTGATTTAAGACAGAAAAAAAAATGTGTGTACAATTGAAAAAAGAAAAAAAAAAAAAAGGAAAAACGACACGGTCAATAATTTTGTTTAGGTAAAACGTATATTATTTTCAAACTCTCTCCGTATTTCTTAAAATTCTTCATTTCTATACAAATTCTAAACGTGGGAACCACGTGTCTTAATTTCAGCAATTTTGTAAATCGTTTTTATAATTATATGATAATATTAATCGTTGTTATAATTATAAAGCTGGAATTTAAATTTAATTAATTATAAACACTAAAAATCTACTGAAAATGTCATTTAATACAAAATTGAATATTAAAATTTAAAATATCGTTTAATATAAAATTGAAGATTAAATATAATCATATTAATGCATCATTTAATGCCATAAATTATTAGGAAAAAATGAAATGTACGATAAGAAGGAAAAATGCACAATTTGTACTTAATATTTGTGTTTTACATACTTGTCTTTTATTTAATACCTTGCTATAATTCTTGTGTTTTATTTAATAAATTATTTAATAATATTCTTGACGCTTTATTTATAGCTTGTTATTCAATTCATATTCGAATAACTTCGTTGAAACAATTTTCATCGATTTTGAAGGAAAGTAATCAAATAATTAGAGCCAGTCAGTTATATCTTTTTTCTCTTCTAGAAGATTAATAACAAGCATAAGCATACAGAATTCCAATTAAATGAATATTTATAACGTGTGCTCTACGTGTGTGAAATTGCATGGAAACCAAATCGTTTTATAAATTTTACAAGCGTATAAATTTTATAATCGAAAACTTACGGAAAAACAAAAGTTTCTCTCGCGAGAAACAACAACATGAAAAAAACATCCCATTAAATTTAGCATTAATATTGAACTGAAAAGATGTTGTACAAATAATAATTATTAAACGAGTCACGGTTTAATCGAAACGCGTTTAAAGTAGGCAAATCGATGTTCAAAGATTCAAAGCATCGTTTGAGATTTTATCATATATTGCAAATATTAGTGGTAAATATTTTTGTTGCGTGTCGTCGACAACGTCAACGATATAATGCGTGACAAGCGGCGAAACGCGTGAAAAATTCGGGAAATCACTCAGTATATTTGTTGAGAAAATATTTTTAAACTGTTCATATATTTAAAAAAAAAAAAAGAAAAAAAATATCAATTTTTTTTTACAATATCGTGACACTCCGCTGATAACAATTAATATCTGTAAAACACTATTTACTTTGAACGAGATAAAAATATTTGACGTTAAACATCGAGATTCGGATCCGTCGGCCGGCATAATCCCCAAACTATAGTTGGCTTACTTAAAAATAAACAAGCAGACGTATCTCGAACGTTGCTTGGAATATTTATTCAATTTAAAAAACAGCTACCTGGTGTTCGCCGCATTGGTTTTATTTAACTTTCAACTGACGTTCATCGAGGACCACAACAATTTAAAGATAAATTATTCACTTAATTCTGAAATCGCCAGTTTCATTGAATTTTATTTATTTTATGTATTTCTGTCGCAAATAACGTAGAACACAAAATAAAACAAAATACTATAAATATTAATAATCTAATATAAATTGGTTGTGTATATAATAATTTAAATTAGTTATACGTAGATTACACATGGTAGTTACTAATATCTAAATATTGGAAATTTAATGTGAATTACGTACAGTTATGTACAACCGTATTTGAGAGTTGTGAACAATTACGAGAAAAAAAGTACAAAAATGAAAAATAAATATGCGTGTAATGACAGGAAAGTTGTGGGAAGTGATGTTGTATTTGGTATTGGAGATTGTAGTTTACAAGTACATTAAAGTGCATAGGCATCATATGACATTAACAATTCCTGCCATTACAATTACGTACCGAAACGATTGAAACACTTGGTTCTTTCGAATATTATCCAATTTTCTCAAGCACCCTATCAAACATAATTGAAAATACAGCCAAATGCTATTACAGTGGGTTCAAACTGGTGAATTAGCTTGGTTCAAACCAGTTACACTTAAAGAAATCCCTTCCTATACTAATTTGTTCGCAGAAATTTTATACAAATCGAAATGTCAAACGCTGAAGATTTATTTGCATAACCTGAAGCCTATAGCACGATAAGTTTGAACTTCTAAATAAATGTTATACGCAAAAACTCACAAATATGTTTGAAATATTGTAGTTATTATTGTGATGATAATTATGATGAAATTTTTAACGATATTTCCCTTCGATAATTGTAAATTATTTCTTTGACAGAATTTCAAAGAATTATAGTAGCGTTTAGTAACATATTTGTTTGTTAATGTCTACCGTGCGAACTTTGGTGTATTTATGAAAAATACCGAAGGAAGAAAAATATATATGAAACTGTAAAAGTACGTAAGACAAGACGCAATATTTATTATAATATTCAACAGATGAAACAAATTTCATTTCTTTAATTATCCTCATGAAAATTCAGATGTCCGTCGATAATTAATATCTTTGATATTTTCTCAAGATTTTTAAGAAAATAATACGTATCCGTAAATATAAATACAAAGTTGCAGTTTAAAAATTTATATAAATGTAACTAATGTTGTTAAAAATAAATGAATATCGTAACATCTTGAAACATTTTATAGATATTATATGCATTTTTGTATCTTGCAAAGTATATTCCATGGAAAAAACGTTGAAAGTGAACGTTTCGCGCACTGCCAGAATCCGCATTTGAATCGAGAAGAAATTAAGGATCCTCTTTTTTTTTTATAATAATAAAACTCACTGACATGGCAGTCTGAACGTAAGATCCGCTGAAATAAAATCTCATCAGTCACGCTGGACGTAGGACTGTAAAAGCTTTTGAGTGGATCATCTTGTCTAATTTGAAATCGACAATCTATATCTATTATTTATTTAAGATTCCAAATAAAATATTGGGTATACCAAAGAAAATATCGATTTCCATTTACATTAATTCGTAAATAAACTGAAAACGGCTGAAAAGTTGTTAACCCCTTTCGTGCCACGCACGTCGAGAACGTTTTCTCCCAGAATTGTAATATTCCCTCAGTTCTAACTACATCCAACTCCTAATATTTCCTAATATTTCCTCAGTTCCAACTATATCCAACCTCAGTTCTAACTATAACCAAGGCAAATAAGAAATTTATCTGTCCGACGATGTCGTACCGACCAGTCCCAAAGAAAACGAAAGCGACGAATTGTTGCACCCTGTCCTCTCGTTATGGTCCGCAATCGAGCGCAAGCGTTTAAAGGGTGTAACAGATAGATTCGACTATCAATCACTCACCTTGACCAGGGGTGGACTATGCGTGGGTGGATGATAGTGTCCCGACGAAGGGCTCGCGGGCGGCCCCGCGCCCCCGGGCGAAATGGTACCGCCTCCGGGGGTGAGAATCCTGGACTCGTGGCTGAACAACACTTTCCCGATTTCCTCCGCACCCTCGCGGATCACCGTCCACCTTCCTCGTACCGTGCGACGCGTTCACGGGATCCACGATCTACCTCAAACGTTCCTGCCCGCGCCAACAGTCCTCTCGATCACTCGACAGCACAATCGATGATTTACTCGTTAACTATGTCGACCTCGGTTGACACTGACACAAGCTATCGTCGATGTAATTAGCCGAGCAATTATATATTGGTCGAGTACAGTACAACATTAAATCGTGAAATCTTGGAGATTTTTGTTAGACACTTGCTCGAGATTGACGTATATTCCCTTGATATATTGATGGCCCGTTGAATTCGCTCACCAGGGATCGGTTGCTTTTCTCAGTCAGTCGAAAGTTGAAGCTCCCATTGCACCTGTTCGACGTTCCCAAGTACTTCTAGCGAGTTTCAACCACCGTGACCAAAAACCTAACCCCGCGCACCGACGAATTCTTCCCAACGATCACTGTCCCTCGAGTGGTGGCAACACACAGGTCCAGTCTCCAGAAGTCTTCACAGAAGACTTCTCGTGTTCTGAAACGCCGTCGATCGCTCGTGTTCTCGATATCGTCCACGACGTGTGACGAGCGGCGGAGGCTGGCTGCGTGGCGTTTGAACGAGCTTGAATCGCGGCTGGCCGAAAAACCCGGTGGAGTCGCGTCGAAGAGGGTCCCAGAAGAGTCTGGATCGTGTGTCGTCGCGGCACACGGTGTCGCTTCGACGTCCAGGCAGCAAAAGCGTGTTCGAATAGGCGGAACCACGCAGGCGTCGGGCGACTCGCGAGGCGTGGTCTGCGTTCTCATCGTCTCTGTTCGACCGTCCTGTTTGATCGTGCCGTTGCAGCCAGCTTCACGCGGGGGTGGCGGAGTCACCACGTGGTTTTATTGGCCAAATAACGCGTACGACAAACATCCCTACCGGTGGGCAACCGGAGTGTCTGTCTCCCCGTGTGTTGTAACTCACCCTCGCAGCTACGCGTAGGCACTTTGGACGAGAGGAGAGGCAATAGTCGTCATGGTGTAAATCGTGTTTACCCCTCGTCCATAGTGATTCTCTCGTGTGTATCAGCCGCGCTCCACCCTCTCCCTCTATCTATCTGTCTGTCTGTCTGTCTGTCTGTCTGTCTGTCTGTCTGTCTCTCTTCTCTTCTCTTCTCTTCTCTCCTTGTCGGCTCGCGGAGAATCTTTTTCCTCCCTGCCGGGGGTGGGTGGGTGGCGTTGTTTCTTGCACGACGTTTCTGGCCCTCGGATGCACGCCAACTTTTGGCCAACTAGCGACTAAGGACAAGAACTCGTGCTTGTCTATATAGACGGTTACCTCTTCGCGGTTCACTCCTCTGGCTCTGCTTGAACGCTTTCCAGTCTGTTTCTGTTGTTTCAGCTCCACGGTGAGGCTCCTCCGAGTCGTGGTATCACAACTCTCGAATGTTAGCCTCATAGTGGAATTCATTCTGTCGTTCGTGTTATTTATCGATGATTGTTTACCTTTGTTTCGAAACAATTTGGATTTGCAGCTAACGAAAGAAAGTTTGAGAGATCGATGTTTATAACAATTGTGTGCCATAGCAGTAGCAATATTATTAATTTGTGACGATAGTTGATATGTATACGTGTATCCTCTAAAAATTATAAACTACTATAAACAACTATATAAACTACTATTATAAACTACTATAAACAACTATATAAACTACTATTATAAACTACTATAAACTAGTATAAACATATTTTTACAAGTACGATGAAAAATACTCGTATTTATTTGCAATTATAATTCGTGACTGTTAATATTAAAATTGTGTTGATAACGTATTGTTATAAATATATTATATAATAATTTATGTGATTATGTAGAATAACAATATTATATAATTATGTAGAATAACAATAGTAATTGATATGCTACGCTATTATGTAATAATTTATGTAACAATAGTAATTGATATGCTATTAGTATAAATAACAAACGAATAAATACACAATACTAATGGCACTACTACAATAATATTGTGAAATTATTTAAATTATATTTATAATTGCAACAAGGATTTATAACGTCTGTTTATTTTTGAAATGTAATTTTTTTTATCATTAACATTAAGAACAGCTATCTATTCTGATATGCGAGGATAATTCAGTAAATAAATAACATGCCCCTTTAAAATTATATTCGTTAATTTGAATTCAGATCCGCCATAATATTTTTCGTTCACCTTGTAAAAGGATCACTTTTACCCAGGGCACTTCGAGACTTTTTATTCAAAAACTTCAGACGAGAACTTCAATAAAGGAACGATATTTCATATGCGGGAACCTGATATCACCGCGAATTCTGTTCAAATTGAAAATATAATGTCTCGCGTCTCTCCTTCGGCGAACGAAAATTGAAATCAATGCCGGGCGAACAAAAATCGCGGAAAGGAGAGGAGAATGGAGCCTTCTAAAATCTGTTACAAGGAATCAGACGTCTCGATTTTTCCGCAATTTTCCCGAGGCTTGATCGGCTCCAATTTCATCCCCTATCGAATTGCACTTTGCCGAGGAATTCAAGGAGGTACGTTCGCGAAGAAGGAAGAAACGTAGAACGTCGGCTCGATGATGGTTCCGAGTCAAATAGTAACATCGAGCACGCACTTATCCGTGTCCATATATTCTCTTTCCATTTGATTCTTCTAACCCTACGGGGATAGCTCCCGATTTTTGATGCCCGAAAGCGCGCGTATCCACGTACGTACGATCGAGGCGATAGAAAAGATACTACCGTGAGACGATACTGATCCGAGACGTGAGATACAGAGTGGAACGTGAAGGAACATAAAGCGAAACGAACTGAAGAAAGTGCGTAGATAAATTGAAAATTGTACGCAGTCGGTGAAAGATGAAGAAAGCTCGAGTGGGGAAAAAGAGAGAAGAGCAAAATCGAAGCGACGTAAGCATGTCGCAGAGATCCAAATTAGATGAAAATGAAACATTGAAGTAAATAAAATAATAATAATAATAATAAAATAAAGTGACAAAGTAATGAAATAAATGAAATAGTGATAAAAGAAATAAGGTAGTAAAGTAATGAAATAAATAAAATAATAAAAAATAATATTATTATTTAGTAATAATAGCAGTAATGTTAATAAAAATTATTATTTAGTAATGACAGTAGTAATGTTAACAAAAATTATTATTTAGTTATAATAGTAGTAATGTTGATAAAAATAATAAAACAAGTAAAATAGAATTTATAAAAAAATAAAACAAATAAAACTTGGTTCAGAAGTAGATATTCGATTTATTTCGAAATTTATTGAGAAAATTAAATAATATTTTATGCAACAAAGAGTCTGTAAAGTGTTCATATATAAACAGTTATATTATGAAATACAGTGACTATCAAAATATTCGGATTGCACTTCAGATGTTTTGAAATTTCGTTAGTACTATTCATAAGATGTTATAATTATATTAATACTAACAATTTACTAGCAAATATATATTTTGTAAAATATCACATACAGCATGAAGCTACCATGAACGTACAATGAGTATTGAGTATTAATAATAGATTTATTTAGACAATAGACCACGCATTATTTAAATACATTTTGTGATTTCTGCAAAATATACTTTGTATATATTTCGAGAATTGTGATAATTGTACTAATGAAATTACAAAATGTAACATGTTCAGAAATCATGCAAACGTGCGTATGAATATTTCTACGACTGTATAGGCTGAACATTAAAAGTAAAAAAGCGTCCCAAGACGTTTGAGTGAAATTCTCATATATAGATTAGAGGTTTATAAATAACTATGAACGAAAAGCAAAAGTAAATGATCAGGAGGAGGACAAAAGCGAAAACGAGGGTGGAAGCAATCAAAGAACGAGAAGTACGAAATTCCGGAAGAGGGGAACAGAGACAGATAGAGCGAGAGAGGGGAATAATCGGGTTTCCTGGTGACTAGATTACACCACTCCACGCCTGCCAACTACACACCACGTATAGAGTACCTGTACCGCGTGTAACTAGTCGAAAATTTCACCCTCTGTCCACCTTCTATGATACCGACTCTACTGGAAATATCCAGTTATCTATTTCCAATTTTTTCATCGCCGTTTATAGAGCTGATTCTCTTTCACGAGAACGAATGTTTTTTTTTCTTTTTTTTTTTTTTTT
>NW_025110676.1:0-46521 GCF_011392965.1 Frieseomelitta varia
ACAGTGTTTGGTACCGACGTGGGAGGTACAATGATCGCATTCCATTTATCGTTATCTGATTGCTGGATCTTATTACAATCAACGTTGGTCATATTACTAGCTGGCCAGTTATGGTTATTCGATCGCTAACCGGAAATGGAAATGATAAGGGCCTTATCACAATCGCGTGACACGGTTGTGGGACCGCATTACCATTTTTGTATCACATCCTATCGTACCGATTCAGTCAAGTTTTGCACCGCAGCACTGCTAGTAGTAAGAATTAAAATCAGAAGCACAGACGAGCTGTACGAATAGACTTAGCCATAGACGAGGTATATGAATAGACCTAGCATGCAATGTGTTTTTTCAGGCAACGATTGAAAAGTGCGTCATCCCACTTACCATTGTCACATTCTGTCGTACCGATTGAGGCAAGCTTTGTAACGCGAAAATCAAAAAATATGGATAGTGTTGCCAGTTTATTTCGAGAATTATTCATTGCATTAAACGTAGTGGTACTTCATCACTGAAGGAATATAACGATTTTAAACAGAGATTGATGAAAATTGAGATGAAAAATTTAATATATATTTCACTATATTTTTTATATTTTAATACTTTTAGAAAATTAGAAAAAAATTTATTGAATAATATAATACTTCTATGAACAACAGCTTGTGTAAATTCACAGCTTGAATAAATTATCTTTATTCTGTAAACTCGATTTTATGAAAGATTTAACTTATCAATAAAATATTTCTACAAATATTGTTTGCAATAAAGAAACACATTATGTGTTGTAAATTATTTCTTACAAAACTCGTCCGTAATAATTGAAGTAATCAGTAATAATCAGTAATAATTAAAAGTATAATTTTTATTTAAATAAAATTTAAATAGAATTGAATATAACCATTTAAACAATATCAAAAATAACTTGATTCATATTTTTGATTTCCAAGAAAATGCTTATTTCATATTTGAATTAAATGAAACAAAAATAATTTTTTTAAATTCTCATATTCGTTATATTGAATATGAAAAAATCAAATGACAAAGTCTCACAAATAATATTGTCGCTTTTCGTAAATATAATTTGTTCAATGTTAATTCAATTTTCGACAAATTTTCGTGATAGAAATATAAATATTGCACTTAGAAACAGTTACAAAAGTACAATAATAAATTTTAAAGCCAATAGGACGTATTATTGATGACGTAGATGTGTTATTCTATTATTTCATTCATTGTCAATAATTTTATTTCTGTTCTTTCATTCATTATCGCTGCGTTATGAAATAATAGGAGAGAGAGAGAGAGAGAGATGAAAGAAAGGCATGTTACACATAAATAAAACATAGTATCATTTTTTCTATTTCTTTTGTTAAAATTCGCTCAATATTCGTTTAAATTCATTTCGATATTATTTTGGAAAAATTAGTTATAATTTATGAAAATTTTACTTTATCAATGATTACAGCGAAAAGTGAATTATTTTTTAATTAATAAGAGTTGAATTGTTCTTAGATATTTAGTAAACACCCAAAATGAAAAAAAACATTTTAAAAATAAGAAAATCTGTATTATTTATTTATTTGTTATACTGTTCTATAATATATATAATAAGTTTATACTTATAATATATATAATAAATTTATATTTCAAGAAATAAGAAATTTTATTAAAAATAATAAAAGAAATTTAAAAAAATTAAAAATTGTTTATTAAAAATCCTTTTCCTGATTTTAAATTTAAAATATTATATTTTTTTATATTTTATATTATATTATATTTTTTTATATTTTCGTTTCCTGACCAATAGAACAGCATTAGACAAAATCTTCTTAAAATGCACTTCAACAAACGTGCTTTGAATAGGAAATCTGAAATCTGTCCTTTTAAATACTTTTTAAATACTTTGTTAGAAATTCGTCACGTTATGAATCGTCTTTAGGTTCGGTCAAGGACTAAAATACAAATCAGAGAAAGGTATACGTATTTTTACGTTAAGAAACTGCGTGAAAAATCTATCTTGTTCTAATAAAATTCTGAGGAATTGTAAAGTATAAGTTTTCCTCCCATCCTTTGAGCTACAAAAATATAATTTTCACTACAATGCCCTTTGTAACAAATTTAAATACATTCAACATTGGTCGATTTTGCGA
Organism: Frieseomelitta varia; assembly: GCF_011392965.1. Classification (NCBI taxonomy): domain Eukaryota; kingdom Metazoa; phylum Arthropoda; class Insecta; order Hymenoptera; family Apidae; genus Frieseomelitta; species Frieseomelitta varia. Next base: position 2,148 of record NW_025110676.1, read on the forward strand.
GATATGTAAGAATATATTCCATAAATATGGAAATTATTTAAAAATCTTCATGAAATATTAAAGATTTATATTAAATAAATAACAAAATTTTGATAAGCATAATATTGATAAGCAAAGGAGTTTATAGAACAATTTCGAATATTTTAATAAGCGTAATTTTTAACTAATATAGAATTTATGTTATTTGTCATAATCGATGCACTACATAGTTATAATAAAATTGTTAAAAATTTAACATAAATTTGAATACATAAGGAATATGTAAATGAAGAAATATAATAATTTTGATATTTTAATATTAACAATAATTTAAAATAGTTAAAAATTTAGTTAGTTAAAAATTGTATTTAAGAATGTTTAATACAACATAAATCATTTATACATCAAACCATGTATTAACAATTTTATAGTTTTAATTTACTATATATTGGAAGAAATTGTAATAAATCCCTAAAACTTGGATAGAGCTCTTTCTGATATACAATAGAATGATTTCAGTCAGTTACTAGCTTTACATTTCGGTATTGAAAGTTTAACAACACTGTAATCGGTTTAAAAAATCGTGTTGCTGGCGCATTCACTAGTTCCCCAACTTACTATTGTTTAAAAACGTAGAGTGCGCTAAAAAAACCAATGATTTTTTAGTATGTCGATATTTCAGGTCATAGACCACGAAAATCCATAAAATGCAATGTCTATTCATATACCTCGTCTGTGCGGATATCATTTTCCTCACCAACTTGTACCATTTTGTTTAACGTATTCTCCAATTCACTGTTGTTTAAGCCCAGAGTGCGCTAAAAAACCAGTGATATTTTACCTGGTCGGTATTTCAAAGAGACACAAAGCCCCATTTAATGTCCGGTCTATTCTATTTTTAGTCCTATTAATGATTGTATGCAATGTGTATTCATTATCTTAAACTTATCTGTGCTTTTTAGACAATCCTTGCAAAATATTTAATTGATAAATAGTAAAAAAAAGAAATACTTAAGTATTATATGTATTTATTTATTACATATTTTACATATAATAAGTTAATTTGTGCAAAAAATTGTTAATGCAGCATATACATATATGTATGTAAAATATATATATATACAGCAAATATTTATATATACATACATATATATATACATGTAGTATATATATACATATATAGTATATATATATATATATACACATATATATACACACACATATTCATACACGTATATGAATACATAACATTTTCTAAATAAAATAATATTGATATTTTTCATAAATCAAAAAACATTATATATTTTGTGCTCTCTTCCTTGAATTATAACTATACATACTAACGTACTGCATATTAATTAGTAATTACAAAATATTTTTAATTTATGTCCCGTTTCCTGACCACATTACAAATGCTTTATGGAATGTTTATTTGTAAGATTAATTTTTACTGTTTCATGTATTTTGTTTAAATGATAGTTGCTACCAGTTTAATGTTACAATCGCATTTCTATCGAATACAACTTCGACAAGCGATAAATAAAACTAATTCATCATACGATAACTTTATGCGTTGATACTACAACATTTAATATCAAATCGAACATATGTGATACTTTTTCTAATTTCTCACACTTATGAGTAAAACACATATGTGACCATTCTATTTAAATTTTCTTAGATAAAGACATAACATTTATATTATGCTTTCACGATAAACGATGTAAATGGAAGATGAATTCAATTATATTGTTCTGGCAATACATAAGAAATATCATCCCAAGGATGTCGGTATAAACCTTGTTTCAATCTCTTTTGATCCATATAATGACCTACAATAATAAAATAATAAACTTAAAATAATTGTATAATCGAATAGATCGTATTAAGCGAAAAACACTTACCGATAAAACCTATACTTCTACCAAGAACAAATAAACTATTTATAGCACCAATTTCAATATATTCTTGTGCTTCCTCTCTTGTAAAGCTTCCACTGTTTCTCAACATATCAACGAAAGCACAGGCAATTATACCATCCACGTTCAAAATTAAATTAGGCTTTTTACTCGTAGTTATTTTTTCAACTTCTAGTGCATATTCTACCAATGGTCTAGCAGGAAAGTGCTCCATTACATATTCTTTAATGAGTTTCACTCGCATGTCTGGATTATTTATAGATTTTATACGATGACCAATACCCATTATGAGTTTACCCTTCTTACGTGTATTATTTACAAATTCTTGTGGATGTAATCCAGCATCATATGCTTCAGAGAACATACGAGCTGCGCCATCCAATGCTCCACCAAAACGATCACCCTGTGATTAAAAATTTTGGAAGGTATTAATATTATTTCTTACATGAAAAAAATGAATAACGTAACATAAAATTTCTTTATTTTACTTACGATAGTCAGGAGACCAGATACTAGAGAACTAACTAAATCTTTACCAGCTCTTGCACAAACAATAGTATTATGTGCTCCTGACACGGCAGGTCCATGATCGGCCGTTAACATTAAAGACATTTCAAGGAATTTGCAGTACATTGGGGCTAAGCACCGTTGGAACCATAATAATGAAACTACTCCACCAATTCCTACATTCTGTTTAAGAACTTCTGTTACAGGCATTCCAGCATATAATAATTCTTGCCCACGTTCATCGCATATTGATGTCATAAATGATGCTGGTTTTCGTATCAAACCAAGTTCCTAAAAAAAAAATTAGATTGTATTAAATGCTCATGCATGCATATGATATAATGTAATTTAATAATATAATAGTTATATATACTCTAGCCCAACTGTAGTCCATAGGAACAGTGGGAGGTGGAACTTCCGGTGCAGGCACTATTGCTCCTTTTTTCACAAGATCGTTATAGACAGTTTGCATTAAATCGCCTAGAGTATCAAAACTGTCAGGAACAAAAGCACCAGCTTCTTTTAATGCAGCATTTTTAGCAGAAGCAGTTTCCAAATTGCTATGAGCAATAGATCCAGCATGACCAAATTGTACTTCAGAATTAAACATACTAGCACAAGTACCAATGCACCAGGCAATCAATGGCTTCGTAATTTTCTTCGTTTTCAGCGACTGACATACTTCGTACTCTTCCACACCACCGACTTCACCAAGAAGTACTATAAGCTTTACTTCCGGATTTTCTTGATAACGCATAATGTGATCCATAAAAGTTGTGCCTGGATAGCGATCTCCACCAATTGCAACACCTTCCAACACTCCGTTGGAAGCTTTAGAAATTATATTATTTAATTCGTTAGACATACCTCCAGAACGAGAAACATATGCAACGCTAAAAATAATAATTCCTTAACATAAAAGAAGATGTAAAAAAAAAGCATTTTACAATGTATGACAGAAGTACCTGCCAGGTCGGTAAAGTTTACTATGAAGAATATTGTCCATCATGCCACCGGTGTTACCGATTTTAAAACAGCCAGGCTTAAGACCTCCAACGGTGGCTGGACCAATGATCGTAACACCTTTTTGTTGCGCCATTAAAATTAATTTTCTCGTCATATTTTCGGGTATTCCCTCGGCAATAATAGCAATTGTCCGGATTTGAGGGAATTGCATGGTTTCCACTGCACTTTCGTATGCAGATCTCAAAGAAGCAAATGTAACCATAACGTCTGCATCTGTATGTTTAGTCATAGCATCTCTCATTTGTTTATACACAGGAATAAGTACCTATCATTAAAAAAGAAACTGTATTATACTTTCAACAAATTTTTGTTGAATAATATAAAAATAATTTTTCAAATTTTACCTCCTTGTGACCCCAGTAAAACTTTTGTTTATGATCTCCCGTAAAAGGATATACAATAGCAGCTACAGATGGTTCAGACCTACGGCAAACGAAGTCAAAGTCTAACATACTTTGAACAGCTCTAGTTTGCATTCCCCAAATGATGGCTCTGGTTTTACTACTGAAAAGTTGTTTGTGTAATCTCTCTCCGTCAAGAGAATCGCTTGTTTTTAATTTTGATTGTTTGGCAGGCGAAGAAGAAGCACTCGCAGAAGAAACTGAAGGACCCACATCTTGTCCCGAGGGTAATAAAAAGTTTGCAGTCGAAAATTCCTGAGCTTCAGGGTCCGGAATTGGTTTTTTGCCTAAGGCCATTGCGCATATAGCTGTCATATGAGTTTCTGGGCCGAATATGTAAACAGGAATACCAAGCCTTTTACCAACTTCACGTATAATTCTAAAATTCAAAATTAATTTTTGAAATTAAATATGATATTAATTTTTGAAATATAATAATTAAAATTAATTATTTAAATATACTTATACCTTAAACCTTCTTGATAATTAGGCCCCGCTCGTCTTACAAATATTTTTATATTGTGATCCACGAGTTTAGGTTGATATTCTTGTAGTGCCTTTACAATACCTTTGAAAGTAGCAGCGACATTTGTAAAGTTAGCAATACCACCACCAATGATCAATACTTTTCCCTCTTGCCGTTTTTCTTTCGTCATCAAGCTTAAAATGGTTTTTGCATACTCGTAAGTTTGCTGTTCGCTAGGTGCGCCAGAATATTCTCCATAATTAGCTAATTCATTTGCAGCTCCCAAATCGCAAATGGTATCTGAATATATCACAGATGCACCTGAAAAAAATATAACAAAAATGGAAACTGCAACCAAAAACGACAAACTTTTGTTGAGGTAAGACAAATAATTTGACAATCACAATTTGATTAAAATGAACTCAATTAATCACGTAAATGACATTACTGTGCACTTCTACTAACCACCGCCAGCGACCATTGTCCATATCCGACCAGCTGGATTGAGAATAGTCAATTTTAAACTAGCTCCAGATTTAGAATCTAAGTCGGCGATATAGGCCTCCTCTAGATAGGCATCTCTTCCAAATGGTGGTGGATAATCAATCTCTCCCCAATCAGGTCTACAGATGAAATCCGCGGTCGTATCCAACTTTGCAGCAAGATCAAGTATATAAATTCCATTTTCTGTTACCACCAATGGATTTATTTCTAAGTAAGTGAAATATAAATTAACATAAAGCTTATATAGAGATTCTACAAATTTGCCAATCATTCTGAAAAAGAAAATATCAACATTTATTACTAAGAAGTGTATGCAAAATGAGAAGATAATGTGTTTGGATACATTCTTACTCTTTTCTATTATCTTTTACGTGTATTAACAATTTCTTGATTATAGTAGACAGATCTGGTGCCTCTTCTCCAACAGGTACTTCTAACTTCAAAGCCTTTGCATCAACATCTCCGATATCAACACCACCTTCATGATGGAATAAAATAGTATCTGCTTTTCTATGAGAATAGATACAAACATAGGCTTCTTCTTCCTATAAATGAAAATCCAATTAGCTAGTTTTTTAATTATGTCTTTCTTTTCTAAGAATAATTAATGTTTACTTGTTTATGAGGAATAAAAGGCTCAATAATAAATGTTCTCAATTTTCCAGTTGTTTTTCCCACTTGCTGATCTTTATTCATTCTTTCTGCAATCCATTGTTTCGCCATAATCAAATCAACATTAACTTTAATTAATCCAAGCTTTCCTCGTCGTTTGATCAATTGATCTGGTTTTACCACCAATTTTTCAGTTTGAACCCATGGATATTCATTCACAACATCTGCCCAATTTGTGTTTTCTGTGATGCTCACAAACCGACATTTTACTGCATTTGTACCAGGAGGAAGTTTGCGATTAATGAGATCTTTTCCAGTTGCTTCACGAATTGCTTTTGCTGACATTTTTTAATAGTTCCTAAAAATAAATGCAAAGTACGTGTTAATGGCAAAAAATGACTTAAAACATATTATAAGATTCATTATTACAAATTTTCATTTTTATTTTGAATGGCTTTTTATTCTCTCTAAGAAAAATATTTATAAAATAAATTATAATATAATATATATTTCTAAATATACGTAAAAGAATATTTAATTTTGAAAGTTGAAAACTCGAGAATTCAAATTGGACGCTTGTAAAAAACAGTCGCTTGACCGCATTCCAGAGTTCAACAGAAAGAATTAATTAAAATTATGTAATTACCGTTTAATCTTATCGTAGATCAACAACATTTTTCTAACAAAAAATATAAAAAATTCACAAAAAATGAAAAATTTTTTAAATAAATAGAATAAAATTCTTAAATATAGGTAAAATTAATGTAATAAACATTTGTATAAAAAAGTTTAAAATTACATTCTCATGCCATTTTCTATTTTACGTCACGTACTTTGAATAATATATACATTTTTGTCAATAGCAATTCGAAGTTACACAATCATCGAAGCATATTATTTGCAACGCATTCACGTATTTGCAAGTATAACAAAACGTAACATAATCCATTAACTTACAATGTAAAAATAGTTAATAATAAAAAAACTTATTATTTTAACACGTATATAAGAAAAATATTTTAATATATTAGTGCTAAAATCTAACAAAAATTTAATAAATAATAATATTTAATTAAATTTTTGAATCATGAAATATATGTATGTATATCTGACAAAATTTCATTTAATATTCTAAAAGATTGTAATAAAAACATCTACATGTTCCAAGACATTCGGATGAAATGTGATAACAGAACAAAATCACAGAAACTGGTAAAAAAATTATAATTTCAAATGAGATCCGTACAAGAAAAATACAACAGTGCCTTACTAAATCGTGCCGTCACTATCACTATTTTTTTCAAACTGCAATTTCAATTATTTGGATAAAAATTAACTTTATAAATAGATTGTTTTCTAAGACAATTATCCAGTACAATTATAGTATTATTTATACAAAAATGATATTACAATTTAAAATAAAAATATATACAGAAATTATAACATTTACAATAATCATATTTTAAAAAATTATACACATAGCATGAATAGATATCATATGATAAATCAAATGTTAAAGACGCTAGCATTAAATATTTAATATAATTGACAATATTTAATATAATTGACTATTTAAATATCTCTATAATCGAAATAGTTTTACTAAATATTTTGGTTTCATTAATATTTTCATATTTCTTACAAAATTTAATACAATGATTCAATCTCATTAGCAGTGCTAATAAAATTCTTCAAAATGTTTACATAATGTATTTGTAAAAAATTTAGATAAATGTTCAAATGCTTACATAAATGCTACTATGCATAAACAGCAGTCTATTGTAAATCCTTAATAATTTAGGAATCTTTAATTCTAAAAGACAAAATTTCTTTTATTGTGAAATTTATTTAATTAATAATTTTCTACTTCAAATTTAAACCAGTTTTCTAAAAAGTTTAATTTGCTCATTTATATCGCTTTCTGAATAAAACGACAAAATAAATTATCGAATTTAAAAGTTTGATATCTCAAATATTATTGTCTAACACACTACCTCTATATCTATTTCACACTCGCACTTACAATATGTATATTTTATGAAATAGAATTTTTAATATATACAGTTCCTCCCTTGCTAACTGTCCAAATTCGATTGACGCTCACTTGATAAAATAGTACTATACGTAATAATAATTTTAATATTTCAATATTATAATCATGAGAATCTAAGTAAAACTATTATCTGGATCATAATGAGTTAGTGTTCAAACAATTTCACGAAATAAATAGAAAAATATATAGAAGAAACTCAGATTAACACTTTCACTTTAACATTAGCAACTACATCGTATTTCACATCAACGTGCTTCTTTTCAATTTTCTATACTGTAATAATCTGTATTACTATTTTATTAATAAATCTACACACATAAAAAAATACTGTAAAATATTTAACAAAATAATGAAATTTGAATAAATTTCTATTATCAGCGAAAAAAAAAATAATGAAATTTACAACTACAAATGTGAATTTACAAACTCACTTTAGTGCTGCACCTACTAATTGGTAAATTAAAAAATTGAAACTCACTAACTCGCACAAAATTTACCTACTCAAAGAATAACAAAGCATCCGCCACGCAAAATCGCTGGCGATTAACTGAATGTTCAAAGTGACACTGCGCGCATATGTAAGATCAGAAGCTGACGATATCTCAAGATATCGTACGATTCTACTGCTTTTTTTTTTGTCCCCTCTATGAGTGATCATATTAATCTATTTTCGTTTCCTTCTTTCTTCAACATCATATATTATATCCTTTACAATTTGAAGATTAAAATATAAAAATGTTCCCTACACTTATGTAATTATAACGACAAATTCTTTTAATCTTTCACATATAAATCTAGTAAATAAAATTAACAGATTTTAACAAAAAATTGAACAAAATTTATCTGAACATTTAGTTTTAGGATAACTTTTTAAGTTCTAACGTTAAAATATATCTCGATTTAATTTTTGCAAACTTTCTTTCCAATTTAGAAAATTTTTTACATTTAATCTATTGTTTAACAATTTTTCATAAAAGTTTTAGTTACATTTATCACTTAATTAATTACAATTAGCATTTCTTTTTTGTTTTAATATAAAATCTAAATTAAAAAATATATCTAAGTTCACATGCCAATATATCTACTGCTTCTTTATTTATTAACATAAAAGCAAGTAACTTTTACATTTCTTTTTTCATTACATATCACATATACACGATTATAAAATATATTGAAAATTTTGTCAATGCAATAATCATCAAAAAATCGTTCAAAAACATTTCATTTAATTTCAATTTTAATGTCCAAGTTTCAAGTATCATACGAGAATTAACTATTCATCACGTGACTTGTAACGCGATCAGTATCCTCCACGTGGACAGATAACAAAGGTTTTCAAACTCTTTTGATTATTATATAATTAACTCTTGATTTTATCACTCGAAGAATTACTGTACTTACTATATTTACGTACTTATAAAAATTTGATCATAATTAATGAATTTGCATAGAAAGAATATTAAGCTTTCAATGTTACAAATCGAATGAGTATTAAAAATTTTGAATGCTACAAATTGAATGAAATACTGTTTTAAGCAATAATCATGATTGTTATGAAGCTTAGTTATATATTAAAAGAAATAGCAGAGAATTAGTACTTACAACTATTTTGGAATTTACATCGATTGTTTAACTTGACATATATTTACAAGAGATTATTTCATGATAATCACGTTTTCATTCAATTTAGAGACTATGAAAAAATAATCACAATAATCATTATCTATTAATTTTTCAAATAATTTATTATCAGATGATAAATTTACTATAATATTAAATTTACTATAAATTTACTATAATTTATTTACTATAAATTTACTATAATTTATTTACTATAATTTTACATCTAATAATTTGTAATTTCACTAGCTAAAATTGATTCTAAACTTATTCGCAATTAGAAATTAATAACGTACGCTAGTTATTTAGATAAATGGAACATCTTTATTTTAGTAACTTTTTATTTACTCTTGACGAGAATGATTTTATTAAATTATAAAATTACATATAATAAATAAATTGTAATGATACTTATTTATTTTTAATATAATATTTATTTATTTATAATATAACAGAAAAATTTAATACCATGCAAAAAAAATTTCTAAGCGCATATTCATTATACTATACCTATATAAAACAAATCTCTATTTTAATTTCATTTCTACAATTACATCCATAAGAATATAAATACCTACATTTCCAAAGAATTTATAGAATAGTAAAAAAATTTCTAAATTTTTAATCACAAAAAATAGTTAAACTAATAATAAAGTTAAACTAATAATAGCTTTATAAAAGGTTCACGCTTATCTCTCCACTTATGACGGTCATCACTGAAATATAACCTTGATCTTTTCAAGTCAATTCTTAAAAATAAATTTTTTTTTATATTCTTTGAAAAAAAACACATAAAATATAAAAATGCAAATATCAAGTACAAAAATTATTAATTTATTGAATTTATGTCGTTTTTGCTTGGAATTCATGGTATAAATAATAGCAGCAGGCTAACGCGAAATACCTTGCGTAAATCTTGTAGCGTTTGCTATGTCATGATAAAACTAAAATTTTCATAAATTAATTTTTTTTAAATAATTTAATTTAAAAAAAGTAAAAGCATAGAATTTGTAGAAAATTAATTGTTTAAATATTTATATAAAATACAAGCACAAAGTAACATCATTTAAAATATTAACTTATTAAAATATTAATTTTAATAAGTCTTAGTTTTAATACTATATAAAATTAGGGTTATATTATTCTGGTGTTTAATAAAAATTATGCTTTTTATGAATTATTACATAAAGAAAAAAAAGTTAATTTTATCACTTTTAATGTTGAATTTTCGATTCCAACAATATATATACGTTAATGTTAAAAATTGTTAAATCACTAAATTTTTACCAAAATTTTTACCAAAAGATAGAACTATATGAGATTAGTTTGTTATTATAAAAAACGACTGGAAATTTATTCGAATGTATTATTTTTGAAATTATAACTACTAAATTACTGGATCTTTGTTACAGATTAAGAATGTTCCTTACTTTGATCTTTATATAAGGTTAGTTTGTTACTACAAAAAGCAATTGAAAATTTATTTATATTCACTTACGATTTCCAATCTATACACAGATGTAGTAGAAAAGATAATTTAAAAGGCCTTTATTACTTGAGAAAAAAGTAAGAGACGTCTAGTTAAAGCACAAACTCATGAAAAAAACTACTTTGCATTCTTACTATGTATACCATTACCAGTGTGAAGTATGGTTCAAAATTATCGATACATCCTCATGATTAAATTTGCATTGCTGACGTTCTTGTATTAATTACTTTTTTAATAAATTAATAAAACATAAATTTTACTTTACTATTAAATTACATTAAATTAATGAAAAATATTATTAAATAAATATGTTTAAACATTGGTTATTATGACATGTTCGTGACGTAGCGATTACGTCATATCGTACGACATGCAATCGTTGCTGCACGTAAAATTTAAATTAGAAACATTAACATCGAATTTTCCAAGTAATTTTAATTATATGAATTTCGAAAATTTTCAAAAGAAAAAAGGGAAAAAAATACAAAGGGAAGAAAAATTACGATACTAACTGCATAGCAATAACTTTTATTTCGATAAAATACCAGAAAATTTTTATTTAATATTCGTAATTAAAACAAAAAATAATGTTTATTGCATTATATATAAAAATATACGGTAATAAACATTTTTACATGATTATCTTATCTAAGAATTTAAAGCATAGCTCCTAATATTTTTGCAAAAATTGCTTGATTCGATAGCAATTGCTTGATTTGATAGCAATTTAATTGTAGTAATAAAATAATATTCATGTCAACTTATGTGAAAAAACTAGTTTAACAATTAACAATGTCTTTTTATATTAATACATATTATCATGTTTGTGTTTTCAATTATACTATATAAATATATTATAAAATTATGATATTTACATATTTAAAATGTATATAAATTGCTTGCTGGAAAAGTCACTTTCTTATGTTATATTTCTCTTGTTTTCCTTTTTTATATAGAAGTAATCTTTGTTTGTTTAAAACAATGCTTTCATTTTACGTCATTGCATTATGATATTGCAATATGTTTTTTTTAGAGAATAATAAACATTAGGTATATATAAAAATTTTTTGTACATAAATGTTTGAGTAAATAGTAAAATTATTGCTTTTTACACATATTATACTTTGTTTTCTAATTTCAAGATATAATCTTGTACATTTTCTATAACGCTATATATATATGGACGTTCCATAGGATTTACCTTTAACATTGTTAAAATCAGATTTTGCATATCCTGTAAAATAAGAAGAATCGGCGGTTAAATCTTCAAAATATTAACAATTGTAATTAAGTATTATTGTACCTCAGTATATGGAGCATCTTCTGGAAATGTAATATTTGCACTCATTACAGCCAAAGCAACACTGTCTCCTCTCTCATATACTGCATCAAATGGTGATTTAAAGTAACATAGTGCATAAAGAATACATCCTAAAGACTAAAAGAATATGTATATATTTTAATACATATTAAAATTGAGAATAAATATTTGGAATTAAAAATCATATTGATTTTACCCAAATATCTGTTCGTTCATCTACCATACAATAACTTTCAACATTGAATAATTCTGGTGCTTTGTATGGCATTGAACATCTTTCTGCTGCTATATCTTGCAAAGTTTGTGCTGCTTGTGAACCACATATTTTAATTCTGGCTGGTGCTACAGAACCTACAAAGTTTATCTCGATTTAATAATTATTATTCTTTATTTTAACATATTATAATAAATTAATATACCTAAATCCATTATGATGGGAGTATTTCCATCGTCAAGTACTATATTCGCAGTCTTTAGATCTCTGTGAGCAAGTGGTTCTGGCTTTGCTTCATGAAATGCTTTTACACCTTCACATATTTGTAAAAATATATTTAAAATATCTGGTGCACTCATATAATCTTTACTTTTAGCACGTCTTTCTAATTCATTTGCAAGAGTTCCTCTCTAACAACATAAACATTTATATTTTCAAAATTTATAAACATATTATTTAAGAAATATAGAAATAACTTACATGATAATATGGTAAAACAATTAATACTTCACTAGTCGCATTAACAATAGAATCTACTGTCTCTTTATAAGTAGAATCGATGCACTCTATAATATTTGGATGTTTTATAAGATTATAGTATTCTATTTCTTTTGCTGCTAATCTTTGGTCTTCCAATCCATGACAAATGATCTTTTTAATGGCATATTTCTTGTGAATTGTTGTATCTTCTACCAATAATACAGTACTAAATCCACTAAAATCGTAATACAATTATATACATTTATACATACATTATACAATACATTTGTATCTTATAATATTCATTATTAAATTAAATACATTTATATACAATTCATTTAACTTACTTTTAAATAAAATTATGTAAACTATATACTTTAAAAGAAAGTAATTATAAATTTTTAAAAATTGTCTTTAATTTTTCTACAAAGCAAATATGACATAAATTAGGTTAAATTTTCTAATATCATAAAATTTAATAAAATTTATCTTAAAGATATGAGAATAATATGCGATAAAAAGATATTTTAGAAAAAAAACACACTTAAATAAAAGTAAACGGATAAGCTTTAGAATTATGTATAAAATTTGATTTCATGATTAAACTTGCCCTTCTCCAAGATGTTCACGAACCGTGTAATTTCTTGAGTTTACAGTTATCGTTTCTTTTGAGCATATACAGCCCATTTTTAAAATTAAGCTTAAACCGAGGCTGTTCATCTTTAATTATTCATAATAAAAGAAAAATTATACCTGGTGTATGATCTTTATTCATATGTAAACATTTTGACACATACGTTACCATTGAGATTGGTGATCAGTTTAAGTTAGATTATTGTACGTCAATTGTTTACAAATAATTTTTGGTAAATACATTCTTTAAAATTGAGTTTTATAGAAAATTTACAAATCTAATATTTAATATAAATTTTATAATCAATATTAAATCTTTTTAAGTTATCTTTTTATAATAGAAAAAAAAATCAAAATTCCATCATCGAAATGAATAAACTTCCGTGATTTCTCAATATGGTTACACAAGAAACAAAAATCGTTTTCAAAGTAATGTTGTCAATTTTGAATAAATTTTATCTATAACATTTTAAAAAATTAAATATTTCATCAAACAAGTCTTTAAAAAAAACAATATACAAATCTTATAAAAAGAAATTTAGCATAAAAATCATTTTTTTTGTTAATTGTTTGTTATCAGGTAGTGTATGCTTTGTTATGGATATTTTTTACAAGTTATTATTTTTGGGGTGTACGAGAAACAACTGTAACATTTCCAATTGATGAATCTGGTTGGGTACCAGATGGGGCGTTCGCAAAAGAAATTATGCAAGCACAGTCTGAGGAACAAAGTGATTAATGTTAAAGAAAATAAACAATGTATAATGAAATTAACTGTTACAAACTTTGATGCAATAAATGATACTACGTAAGTGTAAAAAATTAATTAAAAATATTTATTTAAAACCAAGTATAGTGTTAATGAGAAACTCTAGTTATTATAAATATTAATTTATTCATTTTCTTAAAAAATGAAATTTTAATGACATTTGTAGAAATACTTACATTAGATCATTTTCAATGATAATTCTATATCATGCTTTGAATAAATTACTTAGGGAACTAAAAAGTAGCTATTGCTACTCTATTCTTTATATAAATTTAAAATAGATAATAAACTAATAAATATGTATATTTATTCAAATTTATATTTTTTAATAAATTTAACACAGAAAAATCTCTGTAAATTTTCGCATTTATGTAATTCTTAAATAAATTGTTACATTTAACAAAATCAAATGTAATTAAATTGTTTCACTCTCTGGAGCATCATCATTTGAATCTTTGATAGCCTCTTGATCATTTTGCAATTGTGCCTGCCACATGGAATGATATGTTCCATTGTAAGAAATCAATTCTTCATGTTTGCCCCTCTCTATGATTTCTCCGTCTTTCAAAACAAGAATTTCATCGGCATGTATCACCGTGGATAATCTGTGTGCTATGATAATAGTCGTCCGATTAGCGCAGACTCGATTTAATGCTGCTTGAATATTACGTTCTGTTTGTGTATCGAGTGCACTTGTTGCTTCATCTAAAAGTACGATTGCTGGTTCTTTCAGTATCGTACGCGCGATAGCAACGCGTTGTTTTTCTCCTCCACTTAAACGAAGGCCTCTTTCACCAACCTATGCACAAACCATATAGAATAAATATGATGAAAAATCAATAAAAATTACATCTATACCTGTGTATCATAACCGTTTGGAAATGAAAGAATTCGCTCATGAATATCCGCGTTTCGAGCTGCTGATATTATATCTGCATCTGCAGCTTCAATACGTCCATATTGAATGTTGTATTTTATAGTATTATTAAATAATACTGTATCTTGGGGTACGACACCTATTGCTCGTCTTAAAGAACTTTGAGTGATAGTCTTAATATTTTGACCATCAATCAAAACAGCACCCTGTTCTACATCATAAAATCTGAATAATAATCGTACAATAGTAGATTTGCCTGCTCCAGATGCTCCAACCAATGCAACAGTCTTTCCTGCTGGCACGATAAAACTAATATTTTTTAGTATAACTTTCTCAGGTGTATAGCTAAATGTCACATTTGAAAATTCAACTTGACCACGCTTTACTATCAATGGACCAGCGCCTGGAGCATCGATAATCTCTTGATTTTCTCTCAAAAGATCAAACATATTTTCCATATCAACAAAATTTTTCTGTATCGCTCTGTTAAGATAAAAGAATAATATAATATAAATATTTTAAATTAAATAAAAAAATTAATTAATTAAATTTTAAATATAGTAAATGTAGTAATGTAGTAATATTCACCGGTAATATGTTCCGAACCAATTTAATGGGACATAAAGCTGTATAATGTAACTTGCGAATAATACATAATCACCAATGGTCAAACCTTGTTTGGCTACAACCTACAATTAATTAATTAGATATTAAAAGTTTTAACAATTAAAAGAATTTCTGGTACCAACCATATGTAAACAAAGTAAAGAACCAGCAAGTAAACCACTGCAAACAATTATATTTTGTAAAGTATTTAAAATATTTAATGTTATCATTGATTTCCATTCTGCAACTTGGAATTCCAATATTGCTTTTCTATAATTGTCAACTTCGTATGATTCTGCTCCATAATATTTAACAGTTTCAAAATTAAGTAAACTGTCTACACTTCGTGCTTTTTGGGCATTATCTGCTAAGTTCATGTGTCTCTGGTATTTAGTACGCCATTCAGTAACAAAGATTGTAGCAGCTGATGCATAAATATTGAAATTCAATAAAAATTCTATAATTTTAGTAATGGCTACAGAGAAATTGAAAATTAATGTTTACCTATATAAAGGCTCATAGTTAAAAATACAATTAAGCCAAACCACTTGTTGAAAGCAACAACAAAGAATGAAACAGCTACAATGATATCAACAATTGTTGGAACAATTGAGAATAAAATGTAATTGAGAAGATTGTTTACAGAATCTGTTCCGCGATCCATAACTCTCAAGACCTCTCCAGTTTTTCTTCCTAGATGCCAACGTAAACTTAATCCATGTAAGTGTCTAAAACATGTTTGTACAAATAAAATTTAAAACTGAAATGGAAATATAAAAATTTGTATGAAACACTAAGATTCTTTACCTAAATAATTCTACTTCTATTTCTCGGGTTGTATATTGTTGTATACGAATCCATAGAAATGATCTAAGATTATTCAATAATCCCATACCACCTGTACCACCGCCTTGTAAGAATTTGAATGCTACATATATTATTATGAGATCCCATCTGTTACGAAAATTAGTTAGAAAATAGTTCATGAAGCACAATATCTATTTACTTATTTCAAAGTTTTTGATCATAGAAACTTTGCATACCTGAATAAGTCAGGAGTATCAGTGACACTGTTTACAATTTTTTTATTATAAATTGGTACATATAAATTAATTAAACGTCCTAATATAAGTAATCCAAAGCAAAAAATAACACGAAGTTGAAGCACAAAAGTCTTTGGCCACAAGAATGGTATTAAAGTTTTTATTTTATACCATGCATTTTTCCATGTAGAACTAGTATCCTCAGGTCTCTAAAAATATTATCAAAGCTATAGTATGTGTAGCAAATTTATCAAAAATTTAATCTATAATAAATATTTAATAGATGTTATGATATACATATATTAATGTAAAAAATTTTATTTTATTTCAATCTATCAGTGATTATAAAATCTTTTTTTGATTAAAAGACATTGAATTTATACACTAAAGTTATATTTTAATGACTTACACCTTGATAATATCTTGACCGTAAAGCTGGGCCATTATTCAAAGTATGATATTCAGAATCTGTATTGCCAGTAATACCTGGCGCTTTGAGTCCTAAAGCAAAGATACTAAGATTGCTGACATAACGTAGAATGAATAGTGCCATCTCAATCTGATCTGTTAATCTGTAAATAGCACACACATACATAAAAACTACCCCATCAGATGTAGTGAACAAATATAGGTAGTTCATTAACCCTCCAAATACTGAACTCATGTAGACTCAATTTTGATTGCTCTGTTAATCTTTTGTAACTGTCATCTTAAATTACAATCTATACTTTTATATTGTGTTAGTTTTAGTTATTTCTATTTTGTACTTTTTTATTTTTTATA
This sequence comes from Frieseomelitta varia, assembly GCF_011392965.1. Lineage (NCBI taxonomy): Eukaryota > Metazoa > Arthropoda > Insecta > Hymenoptera > Apidae > Frieseomelitta > Frieseomelitta varia. The sequence continues at coordinate 19,450 of NW_025110676.1, forward strand.
TTATATAATATAACATACAAAGTAATCGATATCTATGAATACAAATTAACAATAAACTACTAGTTACATATATAAAAAATAAAAAGTACAATTTCGAGAGAATTATATTCTGATATATTTCTTTTTTTGTAGATTAGATAGATGAACACGTAGAAGTCATATGAAGGTAATATACATTTTCTCAAATGAAATTAATACGTTTAATACAATCCGTAATATACTGGTCGATGAGAATTAAAATTATCGTTGTAAAATTATATTAAGCTATTTATGTCAAAAAATTTTATTAGTTTAAAAAATATTTTAACTTTAATTTTATAACACTTATTATATAAAATTCAGGCACAATATTGCTTGTATCTTTTCTTATTCTATAATAATTTAACATATTATTAATAAATACAATGAATTTTTGTCATATTACAATTTTCTGATAACTGAAAGAAATTAGATCTCTATTTTATCTCTATTAAATCTTTCTACATTTGCTAGCTATGTTAAAGTATTGTTTGAAGATTAATCATGTAAATATTTAGGTATATTGCTCATTAACTTACGTGTTTAAATGAAACCACCATTCAAGTTTTCCAATATTAACAAACACAAGATTTTCTGCAACAAATGCTAATGTCCAGAAACCCAATAATACAAGTCCGTGTCCTTGTGGTGGCACACTTGGTAACAATTTGTGCCTCTCTACTTTTAGTATGTATATTGAATATGGATATACAATTATTGTTAATACTGTTGTAAGAATCTAAAAATGAAATTCTTTTATATTTTAAAATTAAACAATATTATAATAAATAAATACTAAATACAATCTCTTACCATATATCCATATATCTTATTATCATCCAAGATTGTTCCTTGTAGAATTATTCTCACTATACTAAGTATCGGAACAAAGTAAAGAAAAAATTTTTGTACATTGTATAATTTATTTCTGGACAATAAAGTCACAGTAGTTTCTGTTCCATACTTTTGATACATCCAAAGTTGAATTGTACCAAAAATTAATAAATATGAGGAAATAATAGCAATACTGATAGTGTCCATAAAGCATTTGGACATTCCATGGTTTACCCAAATATCAGTAAAGGTAATATTTGGAGGACAAAAAGTCATTGTTGCGTTCATCTTTGATTTTTTATTTAAATTTTCCACAGCTTTAAAAAGTAATTGCTTAATGACAATGCTTTTTGTCTATTACTTTATTACAAGTTTACACAATTAGTCTTACACTATAGTATATTATTTGATTCATTCACAATATTTTAATTGATTGTAACTTTCAGTTCATTGATAATATCTGAAAAACTATACAAGAAAACATATGTACATATATTATTTTCTTTATGTATAACTTATATTTTGAATAATATATTATCTATATAATATAATAATAATATACAAAAATATTTAACACACAAAAGTTCATTTTCAGATAAAAGTTATTATCATTTTCAGATAAAGTCACATGTAATTATATAAGTTTTATTACATTTTCAAAAATTTTTATATTTAAATTAATATATTCTTTAGAAATTAACATTGATAATTAAAATATATCGTAACTAAAAATAACATATTTGTAAGATAAATACACTAGATATTTTTAATGTAAATTAATTTTGAAATATAAAATATTAAAGAAAAATTATAAAAAAAGGTGCTACACTTACATTAAACAATATTTTACAGAATGTTATTTTATTTTAATGGAAAGATTAAACATAGAAGGAGTAAAACCCTTACCTTTCTAAAACAAACATCTGCTTTGTCATGATAAATGTATAATTGAATTAATGTTTTGTGAAACTGAATATACGACTATTTTTTAAAAATAATTTAACCTAATATAGCTGTGAAGTTTTATGGCATTTGCAATAATATTGTCATATTATAATAATATAATATTAAGAATAAAACATTGATTTTGCGCAGCAAGAAATGTTTTTATAGACATTCACAAGTTATTTTCCCCAAATTAAAGAAATTTATATTACATCCGACGTCAGAGTAAAGAAATACACATTTATACATCACTTCAGCTTATTATACTTGAAAGTATATGATTGTTTCTATGTATTGTGGATATAAGATATAAAACTAGATTTTGGAGATAATTTTGAAAACATTTTTTGTCATAGTATATATACATTTTTTAATCAAGCATATATATGCTAAAAAATAATTTACTGTTGTATATTAACCTAAAAGTTATATTAACTTAACCTAACACAAATATACATATAGTAATTTTTATGAATTAAAATTTGACAGAAATTTATTTCATTTATATAAATTAACCATGGCCAAGGGTCATAAATATTTGAAACGTTTAAAATCTGAGAAAATGAAAACAAAATTAAAAGCAAAAAAAACAAAACATTTACCAAAAGATTTAAATATTACGGATCCTTCGTTTAAGGTTAGAACGATTGTTATACGAGAACAATTAAAACAGCATGACAAGGTGGAAATACTTAGCAAGAGAAAACTTAATATTAAGGTATTTATATTATATAGTAAGAATTATATTTATAATTCTATGGTAAGGTTTTAAATAAAAATTTAATTTCTAGGATTTATTGTCACGTTTACAACATTATAATTCAACAGTTCGACAAGATGCTGTAAAAGAATTGAAAGAAATTTTGTCAGAACATTCTTTTAAATTATTAAGTTCTCAATTTGGACCTCTTTTACAAGGTGTTTGTGCATTATCTCTCGATAAGGAAAAAGATATTAGACGTAACTCTTTGAAAGTTTTAAGTCTAATCCTTGGTCCAATTTCTAATGATCAACTTAATCCATATTCTGATGTATTAATTTCTTATTTGAGATGTTCTATGACACATATTGATCCTTACATTAAAGAAGATTCTTTACTCTTCTTGGATGTACTTGTACAAAACTGTAGCAATATTCTGGCCAAAAACAGTTATAAAGTGCTGCCAAATTTTTTAGATATGATTTCCAAATTACATACAGAAATAAAGCCTGGAAGACTATTAGTAACAACTTTAAACTCCAAGAATACTAATATTAAATGGAGGATACAAGTATTAGAAAGACTTGCTACTATGTTTAGTTCTATGGTTACTTATTTTAAATCTCAAGAAAGTATCTCTTATTCAGATGAAAGTGCAAAATTTATAACTGTGAATAAAAATATTAGATATATTCCTACTTATACCAATATAAATTTTCAAAATTGTGAAATTGATTTTGAAAAAATTAATGATGTGGAAAAAAATAATATTGATAACACTTCAGATGCAGATGAATTTGTAAAATATATAGAATTATTAATGCCACTTATATTTGACAGCTGGGTTGAAGTATGTCCTGATAAAAAAAATGCTGACAATTTTGTAGTTTTCATTTCTACAGAAACATTGGAATTATTAAAAAGTATCATAACAATAATACAATTAATAATTGAATGTATTGATATATTACACACAAAAAGTGATGTAAATATCAAATTTTGGTTTAAAAGTAATTTCCAGAGCTCTTACATAAAAAAATTGCTTTCAAGATTTCCATACTATAAATTGGGAAAACTTGGAAGTTTTCTTTGTTTGACAAGAGAACGTCAACAAAATTTTACTGTGGAGAATTCATGTGATTATTGTTTAGAGTGTAATTTAGGCATTTGTCAAATTTATGTATGGTTTACATCACTAGAGAACGATGATAAAATGATGTCTAAATTAAATAAAAATTATTGCACATCTATAATTAAATATTTAAATGGTAATAAAATTTGCTTTTAGAATTTTTAATTAAATTGACAATATAATTAAAGATATTTTTCCTAACAGAAAAACTGAAAAACTGGTCTAACATAGATAATATTATGCTATCACAACTGACTAAGCTTCTGAGAACATTATTTTTAAAAGCAAGTAAAATTTGGTACAAAAATCATCTTGATTTAAGTGAAACTTTACAATTAGTTATAAACGCATGTTGTAATCAGTCAAAAAGAGAAATACAGTTAGAATTATTTTCTGTAATTAGCGAAATAATGTTGGATCATACTTTGCAAGAATTGCATAGGTAATTTATAATCTCTTTTAAACCTTTTCTTGATTTTCTTTGAATAATGTCTATAAATTACAGGGAAAATGTATTTAAAAAATTCATCTCAACTTTGCCAAGTCTCTTGTTAAAATCAAAAATACATGAAAATACAATACAGATAATAAATAAGATTGTACTCCGTTATAGAAATTGGATTCAAAAAGAGCTTCTGATAAATTACAAAAACATTATAGGTAATTGTACTTAAAAATATTATATTTATAATTGCATGTATGTTATAAACAATGCTATTATTATTTATATTACAGAAAACGCCAAGAAGATTGAAATTATCGGATCTGAAGACCATAAACAATCTCGTCTTATGATATGTAATTTGTTTTACTTTTTAGATACCGAAATTTTCTATTAAGTAAAATAAGTATTTCTCTAATAATTTTACATACACTTTATTGTAAATTTCTACGAAAATGATATTTTTTGTGTTTTTAATAAATCATTGATTTATTATTCAAATATTCAAATATTATTATTAGAGCATTGCTGATAATATGCAATCATTAATAATATTAAATTATATAACTTAATAATTATTATAAATACATACATTACAAATATATATAACAATTATAAACATCTTGTATATGTTTGTATCATTTTGCAGCACTATTTTTAAAGTTTCGAAAATACTTTGTAATACTTATGTACATATTACAATGAAATCTCATTTATCCAAATATGTAACAGGACAGAACAGACAAACAATTCGGATAATACAGGTTCACTAGCTTTTTTCATATCCTACTCTTATTTGTTTTGACAATAAAATATAGTAGATAAGGATAACAGAATAAATAAGATTACATTGTATATTCATTTTGAAGATTCTAAACCAAGATGAAGTATTTTCAGGACATAATTTAAACTTTAGTTACCATATTCATGTTTCGCGGAGACTCGTCATCAACGAATGAATAGTTATCAAATACGAACAATCCATTATTGCTTTTAATTAATTCTACTGTTTTATTGCTTTCCAAATTATTTTTGGTCTTATTGTTATAAGATCTCTCCTTTGAATTTGTTACGTTAATAATATTTTCTACGCTTGGTGACAATGGTAACGTTGGTAATTCTTTACTAAGCGTTGGCCAACTTAAGTTGTTCTTCAATTCATGTTCTATTCTCAAATATTTCTTCTTAGACTTTTCAAGTTTATAAAATTTCAATTTGAACTTTTTCTCAATTAAATATTCTATCACAAACATTTCAACGAAGAAACAAAGTACGAAGTTCGCAAACGCGAGTATCAAAATAATAATTCTCCAATCGTACACTGGAGGCACAAGTAATTGAAGCATATTTATTATCCAATTCGCAGGATAAATTGTAATGTAAGTGCAAACAATGATTAATAATATTATGGAAAATATAAATGAAATATTTGTGTAAATAGCTTTTCGATATGGCTTTCCACGTGAAAATATGATAGCCATCGTTATGTATTGGAACATAGAAACACAGTAAACAGAATAATTTTCATAACACATGTATGAATTTTCATCATTATATACGAATGGTGTAAACCAAGGAAAAGTGCGAACCGCATGATAAGCAACAGTTTGAAAAATTGTCATTATTAACATATGTACAGATAAAGAGAAGATCGAAGTAAAACTTAGCAAACTAGTCATAGGAGGTTTTTTTACTAACTGCTTTTCATATGCTTGAGTTTTTCCAAAAAACGAAGCGAAATTAACAATAAGACAGATATCAATAAACAGAAATTCTAGATCTGTCAAGTTTGAATCGATTGAATAGAGAATAATAACAGACAAAAATTCTGTCAAAGAATAGGTAACCATAAATTTAAAAATTCCAAATGATGTAACTAAGGCAGCACGACCTTCCCTTATCACCTTCGGTACGCATGTTATATCCGGTACTTTGGACGTGAAAGGACTCGCAACACTAAAAATGATATTTTATTGGGTATTATTATGCAAACATTCAAAAATATCCTAGAAATTTAGGTCAACTCTTCTTATATATAGAAAGATATTTCTTTTCTACAAGCATATAATTAAAAAATAAATTAAGGACAAGTGACAGTTAAATTTCCAAAAACATTATATAACAAAAAAAAAAAAAAAAAAAAAAAAAAGGACAAATACACCAAATCATGTCTGGTAAACTTGTCCTATATGAAAGTTAAATTGCCTGAGGTTATTATGTAAAAAAGTGATGTAATCCCTTAACGTTGAAATATTACCTAGATTCTGCTTCGGATAAGGATATACCCGCATGTGCAGCTCTCAGAGCACCGCAATCATTAGCACCATCTCCACACATCGCTAGAATGTTTGCGAAATATTTTGAAATGACTATTCTATAAGGTAATGACATTAATGTACAGTAAATAACAGTGCATACCGACATAATAACCAAGTTGCATTAACTCTAACACTAATTGTTGCTTCTGATCGCTACTCATCCTGGCAAATATTGCGCCACGGACGCAAATTTTTGCTACAATATCAGGATAGTACTCACGCAATAATTGCCATGATTGACCTGTTAACGCAAACCGATAATTGGTATTGTCTATATTTCGTTCTATATCTTTCAGATTTGGTATGTTAAGTTTTCTAGTAAGGCTCTGAAAAGAATGAAATAGTCAGTTCTGTTTTAATTTTTCCGCAAATCAATTTAAAACTTTCTGATAGAATTAAAGAAATTTACTAATTTCGGAGACATTTCTTGAGCATTGAAATAAATGTCAGGTTGTAATTTATTTTCCTCCATAACTACTGTCACGTCTATCACATATTCTTGCGGCGACAAAATGCCACATTCTTTTGCAACGCTTACTGCAGTCTGAATGTTATCCCCTGTAAATGTAAAAAGCAAATAAATCATTTCGCTACAACTGGTAATTCATTCTATGTTGAAATATCAATGTACGGAAATTGCTAAACTCTAATTACCTGTAATCATCAGAACATGTATGTTAGCGGTTCTCAACTCTTTGATAACCGGTATAGTTGGTGATTTCAACCTATTTTCCATAATAATTAAACCTAGAAATTCAAGATTTTGTTCAACTGCATCTCGAGGCAATTTTGTTATCTGTGCAGAATATAAAAAATTTAATTGAATATATAAAATTGAAAGTTTATAGAAAGAAATATCAAAATGATTATTCTTACCTTTTTAGTGTTTTCGCGTAATTTTGTTCGTCCCATAGCTATCACTCGATAACCCTGTTCCGTGTAATGTTTTAAACAGATCATTATATCTTTCGGTATAGTTTCAGGTTTGCTTAAACTAAATATCATTTCAGGTGATCCTTTTGTGTAGGCTTTGAACGTATCCGAACCCAATACGCGTATTATTACAGACATTCGTTGGAGAGAGCTTGAGAACTGATATTGTTGCACTATTCCAATTTCCGATATTTTATTCATATTTTGTGTGAAATTATTGTTTTTCGGTGGTTTCATGATTGTCGATGCTATGAGATCATATTTATCTGAATGTTTGTTATTGAACTCTTCTAATCTCCATCCGGTACTTTCAAACATCTAAACCAATTAGTAACAGCTCATTTCGTTTTTCAATGATCTTTTGATCCAAAGATTTCTTTAACATAATTACAATTATTATAAATGGTAATAGTAGTTACCTTAACGTCTAAAGGATCGCCACAGAGTGCACTATCTATTAGTGTTAAACTATGACAAACTAACATTCCCTCAAAAAGAGGATGATCATTTAATTTGGAAACAGTTCTTTCGGCTTCACCTAGGATACCATTTGTGCAGGGTACAATACCCCACATATCCAAACCATCTTCTGTTAAAGTACCAGTCTGCAGGAACAAGCAAAAAATAATTAATTAATATTATATAACTATTAATATTATATTCTCAGATTTAAATTACATAAGTCATATAAACTACATTTTTTTTTTTTACCTTATCGAAACACACGCAATTTATACTACCAGATACGTTAATAACTCTATTGTTAATGCAATATATTTGTGCCCGTTTCAATCGTACTTGAGCGTATAACTTTCCCACCGTCATTGCTGCTGGTAATGCCGGTGGAATTACTATTGTTATTATATCCAAGGCTTTTATCGCTATATCTCCGGCTGTAATTCCCCTGGAGACCTAGAAAAAAATGAACATTATTCTCCTAACATTTTATTCAAAAAATATATTGAATAGTGATTAGTGGAAAATTAAAATATAAAATATAAAAGCACCTTAGTCACAATAGTGTAAATGAAACCGCATGTCGCGATAACAGCTAATATCCCAATAAATTTATAAGAATCTTGATCGAATTTAAAATCTGCAGGAGGTGGATATAAAATGGCCGCGACTAAAGATCCTTTACTCGTACGAAATCCTGTTCGAATAACTCGAGCTAGAACTGGCCGGTCGTTGTAACTTCTAATAACAAATTCACATTGGTAGCAATAGTTTACAATTTATAGCAGCAATTACGCAAAGTTCGAATATAATACCTTGTTTGAATAATAGTAGTGCCGCTATACATCGTATGATGAGAGCATTCTTTAGAGTCGTATAAAACGTGATGCGATGGCAGTGGAGTTTTCGTTACTGGTACAGATTCCCCTAAAATTTTATTCAATAAAGAGAAACTAGAGTAAATGTATGAAGTTATAATTTCAAACACGAAAATATTTGAACACTTGTAGAGATATCTTTTATGAGTATATAATACAATATCTGTTTTATTATATATAAAATATTTTAAAATTTCAGTGTATGCTCATACATAATAATATAATATAAAATATTAATGCTATAATGAGATCCGACAATTATGATTACATTGGTAAAATCTGCCAGCAACAAACAAATCTGAGAACATACATGGAAGCAAATATACATATGTACTTTCATAGAAATCATAAAAATACATATTTAAATAGTCAATTATATGTATGTTAATGAATGTCAATTTCTTCAAACGGAGCTGTCTTTAATGTTTATTAAATACTATGTAATTCCAACTTTTATTATGATTTTATCATGTCATGTAATTCTACTAATATAATCTTGATATAATAATAATAATAATAATAATAATAATAATAATAATAATAATAATAATAATAATAATAATAATAATAATAATAATAATANGTAAAGCGTCTCATAATAATAATAATAGTAAAACTTCAAAACTTTTATACAATATGCATAATTTATATATTAAAATTCTTTGCAATAAATATCCAAATACTTTCGTGAACTATTATAGTATGTTGCAAAATATGTAATTTCTAATTAATCATACCAGTTAACATCGATTCGTTTAAAATACATTGTCCTGTTAAAAGTACCGCATCACAAACAATAGTAGCCTGATGCTTGGGTAATTCTATGACATCACCTGGCACTAAATCATTGCTCGGTATATTCTCTGCTACTTTAGAGTTTCTGTACACGCGAACTGTTTCCGTGGATGCAACTGTACCGCGTAGATTAATTTGATTCTGCAAAATATTTATTGTAATTGCATTTTAACATAAATACAGGTTTCAAAGAAATTTTTTGAAAAATTTACATTTTGAGCCTTAGGTATTTATAAATGAACTCTGGAGTATATTAAATATATTAAAATTGCTAAGGAAAAATTATCTTACATATAGTGTATGTTCCGATATTATGCAATATACATTATAGAACAATTGTACGAGGTTAATAATAGAAACAAATAATGGATCTTTAGTTTTCTTTAATTATTCAGAAACAAATTTGACTATTTTTAAATTTGAATTCTTTTCAAATAGTAATTGATTTAGATTACTAAATATGAATCTGTAAAATTCTACTTCATAGGTCCTCTATAAGCTAATGTATTTTTTGATTAATTTTATTCCAAAATAAAATTTTTTTATATCATTTCACCTAATAAAAAATAAAGTTTGGCTCAAAACGCAGAAGAATTATACAATAATGTTTTTACCTTACGAGTTTGTATTATAGAACTGATAATTCCAAACAATGACATACATACGATTGCTACGGTATAATATAAGTAGCCTTCTGCGAACCATACACACAAAGTGAAAACTTGAAAAATGTAAAATGGATTTAAAACTTCTAACAATAGCAGTACGCCTATGCTTTGTACAGGTACAATTATTTCATTGCTACCGTATACAATCCGTCTATAAAATGGAAAAACATATTTAAATCAAAATAAAATAATCCTTAATTTCGAATAACGCTTCGAAATGTTAGAGAAAAATAAAAGATAATATATAATAATATGTTGTAATAATAATATACTGTTTTTGTTAGATTAATTAATTAATCAGTATAAATCTTTTGAAATTATAAAATAATGTGAATGCATAAATTATTAAATTATTACATATTATTTATCTTGTCATTACCTAAGACATTGTTCTTCTTTAGAGAGTCCATGATTCTTATTAAGATTAAGATCCGAGCATAGCGTGTACTTGTCTAAACCTACCAATCTCGAGAACGTATTTTGCGTAACGTCCCAGATATAACATTGTTTTTTGCACCAAAAAGCTTTATACTCATAAATTTGACACTGTGTACCATTTTCTAAATTAATCATCAATTTTTTATGTCTGATTTTCTCGACGAGCTGTTTATCATTGCTACCTAAATCTTTCAATAAATTCTGTATACTGATAAAAAAGAAAATTCGTTTGAATTTATAAAAATTATATCGATAAGAAATTCAAACTTAAACTAACCTGATATTCTTTGCTGAAATAGTCTTCACATCTTCCACAAAGTATGATTTATATTTTCCTTGATAGTTATCCTAAATATAAAATTGTGTTCATGATTATTCATCAAATAATTTACTTTAATTATTGAAATAAAATAAAACTTTAAATAAATCACGTTAGTTGCAAAAATTTATTTCTTTACGAATGCTTTTGAATGGACGAATTTTAAAGAAGAAACTGGTCAAAGGTCAAATTCTGAATATTTGATACGATTGATTTTTACATTTAACAAAATTGATAAGAAATTTCTAAGTGAGAAAACAGTTTAGAATTCTTACAGTTATAAGCAATTTTGTGGCACAACTCAAAGAACATTTGTTGTGAGTAGCATAGAGGTGTAATTGAGGATACCAATGGAAGAAAAGTCTGACCCATCCGATGGTTAATATGTAAAAAACATAAGTCAGGATACTTTTCAATCTGCTCTTCTCGAATCCATAAACACACTAAAAACAACATATTAAGTTTAATGAAAATATTGATGAAACTATATTATAGAATAAATCATTGTGCATATGTAGGTATTCACCATATCTTCATCTTGACCAGTATGTATTTTTTGCCACTGCACTGCCGATGTTTGAGCATTCTTTATTCCTAAATAGAGAAAATCATAAAAATCATAATCAATACGTTTAAAATAAAAGTGCAACATTTATTTTATAAAATAGTTGTTAATATTCGATACATAGAATAGTATAGTTAGTATAGTTATATAGATAGTAAGAGAAATTTTTCGAATATACATATATAAAATTTTGCTATTACATCGGCAAAAGATTATGTAATAAATAACTTTCATTTGAGACATTCTTTTATATTCTTACTTCCGGAAATATCCAAAGTGGTAATTTTTATTGAACCACTTTATAGTTTGATGAAAGTTTTTGTTCTTGATAATTACACGCTATAGATCATTAATGACCCACATATTATAGAACGCGTTAAGCAAGGACTTTAACAAGAATTTATCGTACAGTTTATCGATATGAATCATTTGTGATGTGATTTCTTCCATTCAAAGAATAATAATCAAATCAATGTCAATTAAAAACAAGCACTTCTCAATTCAGTGATAGAACTCGAGTGCAGATTTCTTACGTTATCGTTGCGATGAATCAAAGTTGTTCGCAAATCACTCGAAGCAGATAATTTCCCGTTAGAAATGATAATTCCTTGGCAAACAATATCCGGTTAAGTCGTGATAGTGCTCGTTATCAGGTCATCAGACGCTATTGCATCTTAAATGAAAACAATATATATTTATACGGTTTTAAAAAAAAATTATCATTAGCAATAACTGACAATGAGACAATAACGATTCATTTTATCATTTACAAATAAAAATTTTTTATATACATTTTAAAATCGATTCAAAAAAGAACCAGCAAACACGTGGATCGATAAACTGTCGTTTACAAACAGTTGTTTATTTTATCATTGAAACTTTGTTTTATTTACTTCATTATTTAATATTCATCAATATTATATTTTATTTGCTTCAGTATTTCCTTCCGTTTTAAGAAGTCTCTATAGTAAGAAAGGTAACATAATGATAGTGGATATTTACATAAACCTATATTTTTATAAACGCAATTACAAAAATCAAATCTGCGTAGAGATTTGTCCCATCAGTTAAGGATATCACAATAAGTAATATTTCAGTAGTAAGTAATATTTTGATTGTTTTACATACTTTTATATAATAAACTTTTAAATTTCGTAGACAGCTCACACTCGCAATCTATAAGTTACTTGATATATTTTCTATTTAATAAAAAATTTTATCAAACAGAAAATTAGAAATCATATTCATGATAAAGTTTCATGTCATTACAACTATTTTACAACTGTACTATTACAATTATTCAACAACTAATACAACTGTAAAGCAATAACATTTCCATCAAGGACTTGTACCAGTAAGATTAAAAAAAATCACAGAATATTTTCGAATATTTTATCACTCATAACTCACCATTGAATGTTGTCATAACTTTAAACTTTTGTTGTAGATGAGTCCTCAAGTTCTTTCCTTGAACTTGAGACCGTCAAATACGGATTTCCGCTTGTAGCTAACATAAAATATAAAATTTTCATATAAATTAAGAAAAATCTGTATTAATGTATATACATCAATAGAAAGAAATTAATACATCGATGAAATAAGATCGTATTTAAATACATTGCAAATGAAAAACAGATATGTTTTTACGTGTAGAATTGAATAGCGTATGAAAATACTAATAGGACTGTCTTGTGAAAGAAGATAAGACCAGGACACAGACGTCAAATAGATAGTTCGACACTGAACATGATTACGGTGACCGTGCACTTGAATTACAACACAATAAGTTGTTGGCGAGTCAAGTGGCAAAATTACGGTCAGCCACGTGTACCGACTAATCTATGCCATCTTATTTAAGTTTTCGATCAAGTATAATCAAATGCAAACCAAACAATAAGAAAATTAATAAACTTTTATAGGATTCATGTCCTGACACATAAACGAGAAATATAAACGATTCATCATTTATAAAATTACTATCTCCTGTAATTAAAAAGAAAAAAAATGGAGTTGAAAAGTTCGTTCGGAGAAATAATTGATAAATTATGAATAAATAATAATAGAGAAATTGTCGACTTAAAGCGACTTTCATTTAAAGATTTATTCCTGTTTTGATTAGCAAATTTTATCAAAAATTCATCAAGTTACCTAATCTGATTTTTACTACATAAATTGTAGTTGTTAGTATATTGAATCTCCTTCATTTTCTTATTTCTAATTTTTAATATTTTTTTTTTATCCAAATTATTCAATTAACAACTTTTTTGTCCAGATCGTTCAATCTTCTTTCACAACTGATATCAAAACTTCATATTAATGATTAATAACATCATGATTAATAACATCGAATAGAGTTGTGAACATTTTTTTAATGATTGCTCAAGGTTTAACTATATCAGAAATCAAATTGTGATACAGTGGAAAGCTATATTATGGATATGTATTTTTAATGTCGTTCTAGCGTGAACCGGTTAAAGTATAAGATAAACAGAATTGGAAGTACGCGTCACAGTTATTTACTGCACGGTAATACCTGAGTATGTATTACTTCACAATAATCGTATCGTAATTCCTTCATAATTGGTCCATTCATTTATCACTTGCTACATATACATGTTAACAATGTGGTATTCATTTATAGAAGAAAAAATTGTAAGATACATGCTGGCGCAATATTTTCCACTTAAATGAGATCGTTAGCGATAAAAGAATCGGATCAGTTTTACGTTTTCCCGACATGATTCAGATCTTGATATAATTGACAAATTATGATCCTAACTTACAAATGCGTATATTTTCATGGAAATTTTAGAAATTAATAGCCGTAATTAACTAAATAAATAAATGTCATGGAATTCTGTAGTAAAAATTGCATGTGTGATGAGCATTACTTGTAGATTACAATTTATGTTATGTATATATCTTCATCAGAGATGTTTGAGTTTCCAGTTTGAAATTAAATAAAAGAATAGCAGAAAATATTTGCAACATTTTTATGTGCAGTTAATCTATGCATTTTTGATGATAATTTCGGAGTAACTACATACTTGCTTTAGCTTTAAATATTCTATCAGATTAAAAAAGAAGAAATGTTATCAATGCCTCTCTTCAAAAAAATGAAAAAGAAGACGTAAAATTATATGTTATATAATAGCACATTTGACTTTGAAAAAGAAGACAATTATATAAATTTAAATACAGCAGTCTATCATTTCAATATGTCGTTTTGATATTCAATCGCAAAAAGTTTAATAATTTGTAGAGTTTATTTTTTCATTTAAAAAAGAAAATCATAAAAAATAAATAATTAATTTAGTTATTACATTGAGTACGATTATTAAGGCATAATATGTAGACACTAGTCATAAAAATAATAATTTTTATGTTGAAATATATTTAGACGATAACAAAAATAATACGGTCCGAGCTATTTTATCAATACATGTATAAATTTCAAAAGAAAAAGATCTAGAAATTTTCGCGTATTTGTTTTCATTCTAATATATTCTATATGTAAACATTATTGGTCCCGTGTAATGCCCACTTTTTTGCGAAATGTATATTACAAAAGATTGTGGATTGCGTTATTTATAATGTCGTTAGAAATGCAACTCGCGTTTTTATACTTTTAAGTAACAAGTCATTGCATAACGCAACACCTGCAACTTTAGACTACTGCTAACTCGTTCTTTCGCAAAAATCAGTGATCTGTGAAGGAAAAAGGAAAAGGAATAAAAATTGCACTAAGGATCAATTTTGCGTCATAGTGTAATGCATATTGTCAATATTATTCATCATATTTATCGTTATATTCATCAAAAATACTTCTCCTTTCCCTTTATGCTTATTTGATTAAATTATACCGATAGATGGTTAAATCACTTTCACTATAAGTGTCTCTGATTCACTTCTATTGATAATTAAAATAAGTTGGTAAAATTATAACATTATTTTGTAATTGTACCACTACATTTGGAACAATTGAAATTCTGTTTCAAGGATAAAATTTAAAATTCTAAAAATAAAAATTTATGAAATGCGATAAAAATGTTTTTCTTGAAATATTGCATATATTTAAGCATTTTGTTAATGTGTCGTAATATTATGTACAATACATTGTTCAATTGAATGCTTATTGATAAACAGATGGAAACTAAAAAAAGCTCTTCATTTATCATCGTGGAAATAATTATTATGTTATAAGCTGATTAATATATCGGAAATTATATATTATTTATACTATAAAATGCTGTAATGCATTGCCTAGAATGAGTGGTGAAAATGTGTGAAATGTTTGTAATAGAGGAAATATGACTTACTCGAATTTTTAGTAATCCTTCCTTTGGTTTAATCCTTTTATTTTTACGGGGACGTAGTCCAAAGTACGTACACGGATGCGTGCATTCCCAGTAAACTTTTAATCGAGCAATTTTCTCCGCTATTATATTTTCATAAGAAACGCAAATAAATTCACAAATAAAATCTTTGACTTATCATGCTATGAATTATCGATATTAAATCGTAAATTTCCTGATTAAAAATTATTACACGCGATAAAGAGCGACGGAAGTTTTATTTCTTTACTCCAAGGATTAAAAAAAAAAATCGAAATAAAAATTAAAAATGATTGATATCAAGTTGTGTGCAGTATCGGAATACTGAATTGTTTTTTTATAGCAAATATCACAAGACCGACACTTCAATCGTGATCAGATGGAAAACTGATTGAAAATATTAATTGTTTCGTTAAATACGATTTTGCGGTCGTATTTGATAAATTCTAGATAAAACTGGTCAATTAAAATGATCTCTTATTTCAACAAAATACACCACTACCTGTTTCGCGCCACGCACCCGGTTATACTGTGCCATTCTGTATCTCGTGTACTCTGGTGTACGAATTTATCCCCTCTCTGTTTGCCTATCGGCGATCGCTCACTTTTCCCGCAGCACAACTTACCGATAGATCGCATGCCGATATTTAACTTCTTTTCCTGTGGCGACACGTGATTTACGTCAAATCGATGAACTAATTCCACGAATGGGAGCAGGTGAAAACATGATTACTTGAACAAATCAAGAATACATACATATAGTGACTCATAAAAGTATTCGTATACTTATAAAAACTTTTTACAAGTATATTGTTTGTATAAAATGTTATACGAAATATTTTGAAATTTGATTAGCACCACAGTAATGAGAATCTATCGCGATTATTTAAGTAAAGCTTAAAACAAATTTAAAAATGTACAAACACAAAATAACAACATATTTTATATAAGTTTTGTAAAGATCACAAAAATATTTAAACGGTCAATTATCGGTTATGCAGCGATCTTTAATATTTATTATTAGTATGTGACTAATCACGTTTTACATTACTTTCCTGCCATTTTTAGTAAATATTCTGCAACTACATTTTCAGATTGATTTCAAATTTTTACTAATATAATAGTAGTTGTGTTTCATTAAAATGTTACCGAAATTTCACATAATATATACATATATAACTTATAAAAGTACTCAAATACTTTAGTAAGCTATTGTAATTTTGTTTAATTTTTGGCGATATACTTCACTGACGTCAATTGCTTTGTGCAAATTCACTCGATTGTTTCATGCATAATATAGCATACATGATAAAAAAAAATACTTTCTATTTGTGTGCATTAAAAAATACAGGAGGTTAGGTATTGAAATATATATAAAATATAAATAAAGATATTTTATTATATTATATACTTTATATATATAAATAAAGGTATTTTATTATATTATATACTTTATTAAAATATTTTGTTACTCTGTAGCAGATAGAAAGCAAACGATGAATGAAGAAGATCATACAAGGAAGATCATATGTACATACATACATATACAATTGTATAATATAAAATATCGTTAATATAAATCAAATGTGGAATAAAGATATAAGAGATATGTTCATATTTATTTTATTATTCATATTGTGTGAAAGAAAAAAAAATAATATATAAGAAAATTGCTACTATAATTAATTAAGAAAAATCGACTTATGTAGATCATGTATTTGAATTTCAAAAATATAGCAGAGATAAGATTATTATATTTACTTAAACAAATTTATTAAAAGCTGTTTATATTAATTACATTTTACATAATCATATTACATTTTATCAAAATAAAATAATAGCAAAGATATAAAATAATAATAAAAGAGATAATAGAAGAAAGTTATATATAATTAGTCAAAAAAAAAAAAAAAGAAAAAAGAAAATCATAAATCGTATAACGATGAAGAACTCGTATTTAAAGTATACTATTTATTTTCTAGTTTCGCAATGTTCCAGGTAAAAGATGAATTATGATAGCAACTGCAAATTATGCGTGGTAAATACTAAGGATAAGCAAGTTAACATCTGCTCGTTAATGAAAATTTTGCGTAGTTGTTCATATATGACGAGATTATTTCATGTTTTCTACAACACCGGTAATACATTTGGTTCGTTACAAAATTTTTCTTTTTTCTTTTAGTTTAACAAGAATGAATAGTATTAGCAATTTTTCAATTAAACTTGTAATCATTTGATGCTTAATCATTTTACTTTATTCTGAATTGCGATTTTATCTTAAAAGTATTTCTGGAATATTCTAATTACCTATTAAAATATTCGGTTTTACTTATATTTCTATAATTATTTTTCTTTATACATTCCTTTAATATAAGTCTTCCTTAATATTTTTTCATTCCAATCAATTTCTAAATTTTGCAATATATTACAATCTATTCTTTTAATTTTTTACCGTACAATATTATTTATAACAATATATACGAGTATTAGTTTCTTACAGGCAGTATAGTAACGCATGGGTAAATTCTTTAACTCTATTTTGATATTTAAATATTCAACATTATTATTTAATATCCATCTACCTTGTCAATTACAACTCAAACTATTTTTTTCCAATCGACATATTTTTTCCCGATTTAATGATTTAAGGTTTTCCGGACGATGATTTGATGACGATGAAAGATTATCATATAATATGATGCTGCAAACACTGTCGAATTATTTCTGCACGTGACACTTCCTGATACAAAGCGCTCGAATAATAATAATAAAAATGCTAAAAATGTTTATCGTTCCAAATTTTAAATTGACGTAAATTGAATGCTTAAAAAATTTGTGTAAACTTAGTCTAGACAAAAAAGAAACTTATCTAATCAATCCAAAATATTTCAGGATTTATTTTGTCACGTAAAAGATTTTATTACTCAATAAACGAATCAACCAAAGTAAAATATATAAATAATCGTATATTTCCGATTTATAAATAGTATAATATATAGTATGATTTTAATGACAGAATAGTATAGTATATAGTATGATTTTAAATTTATTTGAACGATATTCCAGATAAAAAGTAGAACGATATTCCAGAATATGCGTAAAAAATATCATGAAAATGCCCGATAAAATTATTATGTACTGCTTTTATCAGAAAGGCATTCTCAATATGATTCTTATCTCGAGACACACAGTCTAACATGTATTATTGTCAATCATAGTAATTTTATCGATTGCCGATATTAATCAAATTATTGACTATAGTACATTATTTTGTAATTTTTACTATTTTATAAATAATATTGCATCGTGAAATCCAGATAAAATTAATAATCAACAACTCTTAAAAATTATAAAACAAAAAAGTACAAATATTTTCCTAATCTTTAAGACATATTTAATGCAATATGTAATGTAATAGCGTCATAATTCTAAATTAATGAATTCAAAAACAATTTATATAATTTATGAAAGTATTTTCTATAAAATTAATTTTGTTTTTTAGACAAAAAGTCGGAATAAAGGAAATATTTTAAAAATACATGCTTTTTCAGGAAAATTGCATAAATTGCATAATCTACAAGTGAAAAAAAATGTTAGATAAAGATTGTTGCTAAATGCTTTATTACAAAGTTGTAGACAAATATTGAACATTGAATTGATTTGAAGTTTGATTACCATACTTTCTGATTTCTATTTATGGAAAACTCTGAAGTGAAAAGTGTTTAATTAAGTGAATAACTAGTTCAATGAATTAATAAGTCAGTTGTTGAGACAAAGTAAAATTTTATTAAAAGATATAGTAATTCTATATTACATCGACGTCAAGCTTGTGTGATAATACAGAAAATGATCATTTTGAAATGAGAATTTACGATCCTTATACATTAAGAAATATCTTATAGGTACAAAGGTATTCCAGCTATATTCAAAATTTTCCTACAGCTTTGTAACAAAGCGTTTATAAACTTTAAAAGCGTAACAAACTTCATATAACATTTTTTTTCATTTGCACTTAGATTACGCTCCTACAATTTTACTGGAAAGATACGAAACACTCTGATTTGTACAATGTAAAATATATACAAAAATAAAATATTCAATCAATTAAATGAAGGTATTTATAAGTATTTATAAGATTTTTATTAATCACAATCAATTGAAAACAGATTATGGCAATACTTTGAATACTAAACAAAAATAGATATTTTTTTACGAGTGTTGTATTATCTATTTCGCATACATATAAGATTATGTCTCCTTTGATAAATTATTGTACATTTTTTTAAATTTATATATAGTGCAATTTATGTTTGCAGGAATATAATAAAACAATACATATACTAAACAAGCTCAAATCAATAATGAAATACTTACACATATACATATATGTATAAACTATGCGTCATTAAAACAAATAAAAGATTCACAAACTATCACTTTAAAAAAATGAAAAAAGAAATATTCTTAAAAAATTATTATATCTGAATCTTAATTATTATATCCTAAAATTATATATATCTAAAAAACTACAAATTACTATAATTATAAAATAAGACTGTAAAAATTTCTGACTGTAATTTTAAATTATTATGATTCTATTTGAAATTTTATATAAATATTATTTATAATTAGTAATTTATATAACAATTAGTAAATATATAATTGGATGGAAGTTTTTGCTACACTAAAAATGAAATTAAAAACTAAATTTTATTTAACATATAATCCATCAAGAGAATGAAATTAGCATATGGAAAAACATTTTTCAGGTAAAGTATAACATTGAAATGTTTTATTTTCATAATACGAAATGAAAGAGGAAAGAGTGAATCTTTAAGATCCAAAGTAGAATAAAGATCATTATTTTCACTATTCACGACGATGATATTTATTCTTTTCTTAATCTGTGTTATTGTTTGATTTAATTAATGAATCGTGTAATTGCAAATTAGTTATTTAGCATAAATTCACTCATAGATGCTTATATGCTGTATAACTTTATCATAACGCAGTTATCTCACATAACTAATACGAGTAAATTGTACTTCATAATCACACGCCTAGATGCCTACTATCGGATAATCAGGGCATATCAAGGTTGATTTAATAGATTCCCATTGGCGTACATGATATAAAGATCTCACCTATAAAAATTCTGGATCATTGATCCTACGCTTATGATCGGCGAAGGCTGATATTCAGGCTAATGTCAGCAAAATTGAGATCATTGCTGATGCAAGTCTATATTCGAGTACCCTCAAAGTATTCAATCGCTTACATATTTCACTCGCTATCTTTCTTTCGACATAACTTTCATAAATTCGAAATATTCAAATAAAAAATAATTAGTTTAATATTTCATAAAATACATCCTTGATAATATCTTGAGTTGTTTTTAAAGGATCTTGCCAAAAAAAGAGTAATTTTCATTTTTTTTTCTTTTTTTGTTTATTAAAACTATTAATTACGTTTATGGAGCATTTTTTATCTGAAAATTAATATATCATGCAGAATCTTGAATTATGAAACAATAATATTTAAAATATTCAATGCTATAACGATCCTGCAACAATTTTGTTTCTAATTGGTTATTTTGTAGTAGCAAAATACATCTGAATATAGAATGTCTCCGTTTTTTTCAATGTAATCACACATTGTTAAAAAATAAGAAAAAGATATTGCAAACTATTAGCTTATTGCAAGCTAAAGATATTGTTCTTTAGTTATGACTATACTACGAGTTTTTATGCATCTATGAAAAATTTAAATATGCACAAACGCAGAAAGTACAAACAATATACATATAAAAATATATAAAATATCGAGAATAAGATACATTTAATAGAGGAAACAAATGTCTACTTAAGCTCTATTTCTCTAATTATGTGCGTAAAAATATAAAACTGCATAAAGTCTAGTTATGATAAAAAAAAAATATATATATATATATATACACACGAAATAGACAACGAACAGGTAACGAATTTGCATTACTACAATATGCATATATATATGTATGAATAAATGATACATATTTAATAGGAAAATTACATTTAATAGTTGTCAGAAGGTATTATAATACTTCTGTAACTGAAACTTCATTTTAAAATACTCATCATGCTTATCAAAAATTGGCAGCGATAAAAGAATTCATGTTTTGAAAATTATTTTGATTTTATTTCAATTCAGCGAATGAATAATTCTTCAGACCAGTTCATCATGCTTATTACAATTTTACTTGATACACTTTATCCTTCAAAACTTCTCAGAGATAAGAATTTAATGGAATAAGATCAAGAGATCTTGAAATTGCAATTGTAAAAGTATTATGATAATTTATGACTACTACACATTAAATGTAAGTATTCTTGATCTATATACATTATACTATAGTAGTGCATGCTGATTATCATTTATTTCATGTTCGTAATAATGTATGTATGTTTAAATAACATTTTTTATATGATTTATTTTGAATTCATAAAATAGACAAGGTTTAATTTAAAAAAAACTAGGATATCCATATATAAATTTGAAAGAACTAAAATATTTCAATAATAAATTAATACTCATCAAATCCATTTCATTAATATGTTTTATATTATCATGTTACTATTGAAGAATTTTTGTAATGCTCTATTTTGAATAAAAAATAATTTTACTTTTTAATTTAATTTTTATATAAAAATTGAAATATATAGCAAATATCTTATTTGCAAAGTGGCATTTAAATAACGTGATGTAAATTTATAGAAATATAAAATCTTTCAGAACTTTTTGATATAAGAATATTTATTACTTTAATCACAATTTTCAATAGATAACTAAATTGTCCATGATATCATAGATTTCTATCTTTTACTGTTATTACTGAAAATGATCTAATAGATCCATGTCTAATTGAGATAACATTTCATCGTCAGAGTCATTTTCAATATTGTTAATTGCATTACACATAAAACTTGAAGTTCTGGGAAGATCTTTTTCTGATAACTTTTCACATATTTCCTTCGAATCTAGTACAATTATGGATGCAGAATTTTTTGGAGATGTTAATGTATCTGCATTTTTAAATTGCAGTAATTTAGATCGTACCATAGAGGAACTTTTCATCTTTTTATAAGAAACTGAAGAAGCAGTTTCCTCCAAACATTTATCAATATCCACTTTTTCAGAAAATATATTGTTTAATCTATCAGATGTATTCTGTTTAGAAGAGATATTTATTGTTGACAAATGTCTAGCATTTGTTTGTTTGAAATTATGAGAAAAACATTTTTTTTCACTTGCATTTGGAACAAATTTTCTTATAGATTTGAATAAATCTGTAACTTTCTCTTCATTGTTATTCTGTGTATTTTTCTCTTGTTTTGGTAGTGACATTTTAAATTTTTGTTCTTTACTTTCTTCTTTTACATATTTTAAATTTCTGGACATAGAACCATTAAAATTGTTTTGATTTTGTAAATCTGTAATTTTATTGAAAGAAACTGAAAAAGATAAATCAGTATCAAAATTCATCGGTTCGTTCATATTCTTGTTTGTTTCATTCAGAATTGTAAAAAAATTTGGATCTTTTCTACTACTATTTTCTATACTGTTACACGTATTTTCCACAGTGAATTGACCATCATTTTCTAACAAATATTCCTTTAAAGCCATTGCAGTAGTGCAATCGTTTTCTTCTGTCTTTGTTCTTTTTTTTGAAATATTTTCAAAAATTGCTTCCATATATTCTGTACGTTCTATTGTACCTTTACTCGTATAAATTCCTAATAAACTAGAAGGTGAAATTAAAATTTGATATTTATTTGAAACAAACGTTCCAGAGATTCTTAAAAGGCCTACATCATGTAATAGGACAACAACATTACATTCTAATAAACCAGGATATTTAAGTGGTATATTCTTGTGCAGAATTCCATGAATACTGTCCGTGAAATCTTTCAAAACTATAGGAGGATTATCATGACTATAATCTATATGTTCTACTATTCCTGCCAAAAATTTAATTTTTGTACTATTGAAACCATTCATATTTGCTATTTGTTTAATTGTAGCGATATCATGGCCTTTCAAAAAACCATCTGGCAAATCATTCAACATTAATTGCCAAGCACCTTCTGTAAACAAATTTTTTGTAGTTTGAGAACAATATTCAGATAAATTATTTGAATCATTCTTTTTATTCATTATGTCGCTTTCTTCTAAATTATTTAAATATGAAATACATGTTATATTCGAGTCTATATCATCTGGTAATAATCCAGCTGGACCAGGAAATTTTCTGACTAATGTCATCTTTTTATTGGACTTTACTTGTGGAACTTTAAAAAAATTGCTTTTTGTAATATCATTTTTGGCTTGTATATTATCTATAGACTTTTGCTTTAACATATTATCCAATAATTGTTGTTTTGAATTCTCAAATAAAGATGAATTAGGATTATCACTGTTTGATCTGTTTTGAATTTCAGAAATAGCTTTAGAGATTTGATATTCTATTTCATTATTAAATGATGTATTTTCTGTTTTTTCATCAATTTTCGATGCAGTTTGTTTTAATTCTAAATTCTTTATATTATCTTTTATAACACCATTCTGTGCAGTTCGATTTTTGAGAATTCCAAGTACTAAATTTTTTCTGGGTAATTGATTATTTTTACAGTTGTGTATTTGATTAATAGAAATGTTTGATAAAGTGTTGTTACATGTCCTTTTTGGATCATTTAACGCATCTTTAAATTCATTCTTATTTTGTAAATTCTTATTAAATATCCCAAGAATTAAATTTTTCCTTAAATCTTTGTTTTCATCATATTTCTTTGTAATTTTGTTTAAACTATTTTCTCCACAAGATACATCACAGTTAGATGCAAATATTAGATCATTCTTCATTTCTATTTTACGTCTTTTAGGTTCACTTTCTTGATTGTCTTTTTGAGAATAATATTTATTTGTTTTATTATCTACATCGTTCAAGAATTCCTAAAAAAATTATTTATACAATTGCTTTGTGATATGAAAACAATTTCTAAAAGAATTATTTATACAATTGCTTTGTGATATGAAAACAATGTTTAAAAATATTATAAATTTTACATGCATATAATTAAAAGCATACAATAATATGGAATAATATAAAATAATATTAAAATTTTTTTTTATAATTATAAAATTTATAATATAAAGTATATTATTTCTCTAAAATATTCTTTTAATTTACCTGATCAAGATCCCAATCATCACTTTCAAACATTTTTCTCAAACATTAGTTTTACTTTAATATATTTTTAATTTATAACATTTATCTTTATTTATTTTAAAGATTAATATAATAACAAATATATAGTATATTTAACATTTCGTCTCATAACATTTAACATTTGTAAAATGTCAAATATCTTAACCATTGACTATGTAGCAATAAAGATGGTGAACTTTGAAGAAATTTAATTAAAATGGCATTCATTCCAGCGGGTAGTTTGAATAGAAATATAACTAATAATGTATATTGATTTATTAAATTTGAATAAACAACATAAACATAATTATCCACTGTGAGTAGCATATAATATACATAATGTGCTTATGTAAGGATATTTTAATTTCTATACAACATAGCTTTTGCTGTGTCATCTGCTGTTTGTTTATCAATCAATTTTTCAGCAATAGCTAAACTAAAAGCAAATGCAGTTGCCGGACCTCTGCTTGTAATCAAGTTGCCTAAAATATTTATAATATATATAAATAATATTAAATAATATTATAAATGAAACTTATAAATAAAAATTCTCATAAATAAAATATTTTTTAAGTAGAACTCTATAAATAGATGTATACCATCGATTACAACTTTATCTTCCAAATATTTATAATAATCTGTTAGTTGATCTTTCATTGCAGGATAAGAGGTGATCTTCTTTCCTTTTGCAATACCATGAATCTTTAATGCAGTTGGTGCAGCACAAATAGCAGCAATAAGTCTGTTTTCTTGTTCTTGCTGTTGTAATAATTTCCCTACTTCTGAAGACTATTCGAGGCAAAAGAAAAATATAATTAGCATATACATTCATTACAAAAAACATTAATTTTATTTACATTTGCGAATGCCTTTGAACCATTCAGACCACCAGGCAATATTACAACATCATATTTTTGATTAACTGCATCTGAAAGTTTTGCATCAACACATATTTTTACATCGCGGCTGCATTTGACACATGGGTTTTCAGTAAGACCAGCAACAGTAACATCAATCTAAAAACAAAATTTTTAATAATTAAAGATTTAAGATTAATATTTTTTTCAGGAACATTTGTTTATAAAACAAATCAGAATTAATTAATATTTGAAAAAAAGGAAGCAATTTTTTAATAAGTAGTACAATTTTATTTCTATTTACTAGGAAATTTTACTTCTTGGAAATTACTTTTTATGGAAACTTCACTAGAAAATATAAAATAAATATTTAAGGTTATATCCAGTAAAAATACTTACTCCAACTCGTCGTAAAACATCCGTTGTTATTACTGCTTCCATTTCTTCAGAACCATCAGCTATTAACAACAGTGCCGTTTTTTTAGACATCTTTGCAGTATATTTGACTTTATTCAAATATGAAACTATCGGACTGCAAACTGATTGCGCAAAAGTTGGAAAAACACGACGTAATATTGACATGTATAACTAGACGTTAATAAAGATAAAAGAGGTTATTTGCACGAATGATACTCAATGCTGTTAAATATAAATCTTATGAGTTTAAATAAATATTTCATATATTATTTTTTTCTTAGTTTATAAATAATAAAAATACGAAAAGTAATAAAAAAATTAAACTTTGAAAATATCGTTCCTCTAAATTCAAATTTTTATAAGTAAACAATAATTTTTTTTATAAATTCTGAAAGAAATTATTACTAATTAATCATATTGTTAATAAATTCAAACTTATTAGTAAATTAAAATTAAATTAAATTAAAAACATTGATAAGTATGGTGATAAAATAAACAAATCTTTCAAAGTAAATTTTAAAAATTACAAATCGTAAGGTTATCCTTTCGATAATTATGAAATTATAAAAATTTCTGATCCATAACTTGCAACATTCAATTTCTTAACATTATTGAGAGATCTGTTTTAAAAAAATCTACATTAACAAAATAACGTAGCTGTGTTTTCGGAAAATCATAAATTCAAATTGATTTGTTACAAAACTCAAATGTTCTTTTCATTTTTTTTTTTTTTTTTTTTTTTTTTTTTTTTTTTTTTTTTCCTTTTAATTTCCCATTTT